>NC_056733.1:1439420552-1439500552 GCF_019279795.1 Protopterus annectens
TTTATAATATTAAACTTGCTAAAAACATATCTAGTCTTATAATGTCTCTCAAAATAATATTTGTACTGCTAAAGTAATATCAACAATGTAACTGACATGATTTAAAAATGAAAACTTGTTTCAGAACTACAGTTAAAACTGTTCCACAATTCATTCATAACAAAAAAAAATTGCACAAGTCATTTTCAATAGACAGCCTAAGCACTTATTGCAAAACCATTTCCCTAAACTTACCATACATGTTAATTCATGTACCACACACCAGACCTCCACATATTACATGCATGTTTTTAATACTGTACTAGGCACCCTATATTAGGCTTTTGCTTATGCTGCATTACACTATGATGCTGTTGGCATGTGGAAATAAATTAAGTACTTAGAGGTAATTAATTTAAGACTGTACATTGCTCATTGAAGACCTCTGTTAGATGTTATAAAGCCTGTTGCTCTAAACTTTCTAATTCATAACCTTAATAAGTCAATCCACTCAGACCTCAAAATTGTCACTATTTTGGAAGAGCATACCTATTTGCAGGGCTGATTTACCCCTGCACATGATGTGCCTATTTTTGGAGTTATATCCATATTTTCAGGCTTGATTTACCCCTTAACAAATTTTCAAAACCCCCCTTCTCATACTTGATATTTGAAGACGTCTAGAGCACATAAAATCACACTACGTGACCAACAGGCTAGTAGCGCCAATAATTTAAAGAAAGGGGACACATCTTACACCTCCCTTTTCAGAAATGAAAATAAATTACTTTGGGCAGTAGAATTTTGGAATATTGTTCTTTAATATCTATAGATTTTACATTGTCTTTTTATGAGAAGCTTATATTTTTCTATCATGTTTGTCATTATCTCTTTTTAAACAGGCTATTGAGTACTATCCCACATTCCTATTGGGAGCAGAAAGAGTTATGTGCTATTTGTATTTAAATGTTACGTTATTCAGATGTCAAATTTTTAGCTAGACTTACCTAATTTTCCAAGGGCCTCTTTGCCTCTTTTCACCGTCGACAGTTGAGAGGTATGTCTAGATCCATGACTTCACAGTTCACCATAACAGGAAATGCTGGTAACATTGTTATGACACTGAACAGATCATAACCAATGAAATCCAAAGGATAGTTCCAAACAGCATCTGTCACTAATGAGCCACAAAGTAGAAAGCTGCAATGTCTCACATTTATCTCGGAGGTTTTGTGCCACACCTGAACATGGCCATAGCAATTATTATTCTGGTGGTGTGACTTGGGCCCTGTTATGGCAGCTCAGTTTCCTTCAGCATTTCTGTACAAGTGTGGGAAAACACAAACTTGTTGTAGTACAAATTGCAATGATCCAGCAGATGGTCACTGACCAGTGCAAAGAGTAACAGTGAAGAGGGAAGCCTATCTCAAAAGCTGGTATGGGACTGCAAATGGACTGGAGTGATATCCATAAAGTTAGTTAAACTGTAGATGTGGTAGACTTATTCACCTGTATACCCAAATATGAAGGTTTGAATATGTTCAATGATATTTTAATTTTGATAGAAGCTATTAATAGTGACGATATATCCTTTGTGTTAAACATCATGGACCTACTGTTGGCCAATAATTTCATTTTTTTGAAGGTGAAACATACAAACAGGTCCAGAGAGTAGCAATGGGAGCGTCATGTTTTCCAATTTTCGTAAATTTTGTTATGTGGGTCTGGGAAGTTAATTACTTATTCACGTCTAGATTTTTTACTTATTGTAAATTGTACTTAAGATTTTTGGATGATATATTCATCCTTTGGAATGGACCAGTAACTTTAATAAATTACTTTTTAGACTATATTAATAGATCCACTAGTTTTTTTTTAATTCAAACAGGATTTTAATCTACAACAAATTAATTATCTAGATACCACCATTTTTATAACTCCTGGAGATTTTGAATCTGTCATTTAGAAAAAAAAAAACACCTTTCTGAACATGTATTTGCACTTTACTAGTTGTCACCCCTTTCATTACAAGAAAACAGCAGTTTGTAAGAATTGCCAGAATAATATCCAACAAAGATACACTTTTCAAGGAATTAAAGGTAATTGAAGAAATGCTCATAGAGAAAGGTTATCCTAGGAAACTGGTGAGGACCATCAGAAATTAAGTTTTTAATGGATGGGGAGAAAAATATGAACCACTACTGGGGGTGAGATTGGCTAACAGTCCAGGGCATAATACTTGTAAAAAACCACCAGACATTTGAAAGGGCCTTAGTCCTACCTTACTGTACTGGTACCGATAAGATTTGAGAGTTAGTGACAAAAAATTGGACTTTTTTAAAGGTGAATGACCAACTTTATAAACTGCTTGGTGACTCTCCACATTCTTTATGCAAAACAATGATTAATATGAAAACATTATTGGAAAAGTTAAATGAAAATTAAAAAGATGGTTACAAAAACTTAGGCACCAGGAAGTGTGGTATGTGTGGTCAGTGCAAATATATTTGTGAGGACTTAGTTGTCCAATTAGAAAATATTAGGAAAACCAGGATTTCTTTTAGATATGGTAATTATAATGGCAAGGGTTTGGTATACATATATATATATATATATATATATATATATATATATATATATATATATATATAGCAATGTATGCTTCCTAACCAGCATTTTACATTGGGAAAACTGAGAGATGTTTTAAGAAGAAGATTTATGAAAACTGTCTGGATATCCAAAAGGGGAATCAAAACAATGCTTTGCATAAACACTTTATGAGCTGTGATAACTTTACAAAATTTAATTTTGGTATTATTGATATAATTCCACAGAATCCCAGAGGTGGGGCCTGGGAAAACAGGATAGAATCCAGGAAACTATACTGGCAGCTCAAGGTTAATGCTAATCCCCCTCCACAATTAAATGATATGCTGTCCATTAATCCTATTTTGAAACTTTAGGCAGCCAAATTATAAGGTGGTTCTAGAGTGGTTTTACCATTTTTACCATTTTTAAGAGTATTTGTGATTTAAACAGAATTGTAATCATATCATAGATTAATATTTGAGTAAGAAATATTTAATAAAGCATATTTATTAAATAATTATATATATATATATATATATATATATATATATATATATATATATATATATATATATGGGTCCCCTACACATGGTAAAAATGCAAGAAAGTCAAAACCCATATGGCCGAGACCATATGTTCAGCTTTTGGAATCCCAACCATGTATAACGGACATCTCTGTGCAGTGCAGAATGGAAATATTTCAATCTCCGCACTGTAGTGCGATCTTGGAGTTGGTATATTAAAGTTATGGGGTGGGGGGGTGTAGCCCCCCATAGGGGGTGCAGGGGGCATAGCCCCCCCATGCTAACAATTAGAAAGTGTGTTAATGTTGTGTAATTTTTTTTACATGTTCAGAATTGAGGAAGTCAAACATATGGTCTCAGCCATATGGGTTTTGGCTTTCTGCAATTTCGATCATGTATAGTAGACCCGTATATATATATATATATATATATATATATATATATATATATATATATGTGTGTGTGTGTGTGTGTGTGTGTGTGTGTGTGTGTGTGTGTGTGTGTTTATTACTTTTATACTGAAAATATATCGTTAACAACTTAGATTTTTCTTCCAAGGTCATTTAAGTTCAGTTGAATTAGGGTCATATCTTTGAGTTTAGCAACAGACTGACCATTTTTATTACAAGAGCTTTTACAACATAAATATAGATCACAAGGGTTTTATTAAATATTTTCATGTCTAAACAGCACTATAAATCTACTAGAATGTATTTTGTAGATGCTGTTATTCCTAGTCAATGTGTTTGGTTTGGAAGTTCACAGCTGATTTTATATATCAGAATTTAATGGCATCTATGTTTTTTATATATTATGTAACAATTTGTATTTAAATGTATTTAAATGAGGTCTGTAATTTTTACAACTTAAAATATACAGTCAGGTAACATTTAAAACCATTCACTCTTCAACTGCGCTCCACCAATACAAAATTAAGAGTTCTTTTGGGTTGGTCAGGCTAAACATGTGATGAGTCAGTTGAGTATTTAACAATAGGTGCAACAGAAATGCATTTAGATGTTCTGAGGAAGTCCCATGTTTTTACAGGGAAAAAAGTTCATTAATGTGAGTGTGTGCTTAACTTTTTATTTTTACAATGTATTAATAAATTGTCATTTTCCTACTTTAGAGTCTTGTGCAGACTTTTACTTGGTAGTTGAGCTGTCCTAGTTGGATTCCCTTTTGTACACTTGGTTATTGTTTTTTAGAATCCATGGGCCATGCCACTTTTTGGGCTGTTAGTCATATTCAGCCATTGGTACAACTGACATTATTCAAACAAAAGAGCCAGCACCAGAGTTGTAGCATAAATGATTTAATAGTTACATAGCATCATACCGGTTTCGGCACTCTTACCTTCCTCAGTGAATAAACATGCTATGACACCAAGGTACATATATAGCAATTAGAGTATCACTTCCTATTGAGTCACCTCCTCCAGTATCATTAACTAACATAAATAATATTTAGAAACATAAAATATATTTATAAGTGATCATTTAACCCTGGGGAAAAAAGGACTCCTAATTTAACAATCCAATATTTTTCTTTAGTGTTCAGAATAGAATGCCAACCTAATTTATTAGATCTATCTCCTTGTATCTTATCTATCACAGTGAAATGAAACTGGGCAGTAGAGTGTATAGTACTGTGTCTGTATAGGGCATTGGTCAACAGAAAGCTTCTTTATCTTTTGTTCACATTCTAGCAAATTACTATGAGTGTGTGATTGATGAAAATGCTGGTGAAGTCAGACTACTATATGAAAAAATATGAGGGGCTATCTGCTTATACTAATTGCCTTAATAAATTGACCAAGGACCTATTGGCCTTTGAGAAACAAATCAAAGATAAGAAAATACGTACATTTAACAGGGACATCTTCGATTACCAACGGGGTAAGCCTTTTGAGCACCAAAGGAATGTTACATTTTCTGATGGGGGGATCTTACTAGCACCTATCCCAGGAGAAAAAGACCTAGATCCATCCTTAAGAAGATGACCACCCAGCCAAGCAGTACTTCTGGGGATGAGTCATCAGCCACTGACACAGAAAATCTCAATCCACAGGCCTCACCAACACCTAAGAAACCAAGGAATACTGACTACCCTTTAGAGTTAGCAGGCATAGGGGTGGGAGGAAACACAAATGCAAGTACAATAGAGGGATTTTTACAAGTGTTGCTGACACACTAGATATGATTACAACATTCACAATATTTCCTCTGTTGAACTAACAGATGACCAAAAGAAACTGCTTAATAAAGGTCTTAATTATGTTCCTGTTTATTTCATTGATGAAAATATCATGGTGAATGATGTTCTTGATTTTTGTCACTGATTAAACCTTAAAATGTTTTTTGGCTCCAGGGAATCCTCTCAAAGATCCACGGAATTTAAGTTTGTTAAATCAGGATTTGTGCCTCCCATGAATACATTTGTTGGTGTTTTTCAGCAGGCAGTTCTCAAAGATCTCCATTTCAGGTTGTGTGATTCCACTATGTTGCATCATAATCTTACAGTTGGGGAACAACAAGCTCTTACTGAACTTAAAAACAATGCTAATATTGTAATTATTCCTGCGGATAAGGATGGGGTTGTTGTTATTATGAATACAGATTACTATCTGGCAGAGGGAAATGGCCAATTGCCCAAGCCTCAGCACTATTTGCACATGTCCATTGACCCTACATCCAACTTTAAGAAAGAGATGGATTCATTTTTGAATTTAGCAGTTGAGGAAGGTATTATTCAGGAGTCCATGTTGCGCTATCTCACGGTGAATGATCCACAAAGATAAATTCTATATATTTTGCCAAAATACATAAAAGTCTGGATAAACCTCCGGGAAGACCTATTATATCTGGCACTGGATCTTTGACAAAACCACTCTCTGACTTTTTAACACACTATCTTAAACCTTTACTAAAACATGTAAGAGCACGCATCCAGGATACCACTGAATATCTCAGGATCATATCAGAAACACAATTGGAACCAACATGGTTACTGTGTACATTGGATATCAAGGCACTCTACACTAACATTCCCCATTAGACAGGCTTATTGTTGCTCCAATACTGGTTGGAGAAGGCCAATCTTTATTTGGCCAGTTTCAAGACCTTATTACTTTGTATGGCCGAACATGTGTTATCTAAGAATGTTTTTATTTCAATGGGGAATGTTATTGGCAAACTAAAGGCACAGCAAAGGGGGCTTCTTTTGCCCCGATTTATGCTATGTTCATGGGGTACCTTGAGAAACATCTGATATATGACATCACACATAATATAAACATATACACATCAATGAGATGGACATTTGGAGGAGGTACCTTGATGACTGTTGGTTCGTGTGACATGCTGACCAACAATATCTGGCACAATTTGTTCAGTACAAAAATGAAAACAAATGAGGTATTGAATTTACACTGAATTGTGACATGCATTGTATCAGTTTTTTGGATGTCACAGTTATTAAACAACAGGATGGGTCCCTTGCCACCAAGGTGTACAAGAAGTATCCCTAATATAACAATTTGTTATATGCCACTAGTCTGCACCCACGCCATACCATATGTAATATACCAAAGTCTCAATTCCTGCGTATTAAGAGAATTTGTTCCAAACAGGAAGAATCTGCAGTTTCTCAACAAGACATGATACATAGGTTTCAGGTCAGGGGCTATCGACAAAAGGACATACAATCTGCTAGCCATTGGGCATCTGTTCAGGATAGGTCTTAGTTACTTACATACAAAGACAGAACTCATGCAGGGGAATCAGAACCGATTATATTTATTATGACTTATGGTCATAATATTAATCTTATCAGGGAAGTTGTGTTCAAGCATTGGAATATCTTAATGGCTAATGTGGAGCTGAACCGGGCATTGAGGAACCAGTGTCAATTTTCGTACGGTAGAGGCAAAACAGTGGGATCACATTTTGCACATTATAAGAAGTGTGGCAGTGGATTTTTCATGCACCATCAACTCACTATTACAGGGGATTAAACCTTTGGGGTCATTTCCTTGTGGTCACTGCACCTTTTGCAAACATATATATAAATCTAAATGATTTACAAGCAAAATCTCAGGAAAAGTTTATGGATATTCAACGTTTTTAAAACTGTGGATCTGACTGGGTGGTGCATCTAGCTACTTGCATCTGCTTAGCTTTCTACATTGGACAAACATCTCATCCTCTATGTATTCGGATGTCTGAGCATTATAGTGACATCCGCAACAAACGGTTAACCAATGCCCTATACAGACACAATACTATACACTCTACTGCCCAGTTTCATTTCACTGTGATAGATAAGATACAAGGAGATAGATCTAATAAATTAGGCTGGCATTCTATTCTGAACACTAAAGAAAAATATTGGATTGTTAAATTAGGAGGCCTTTTTTCACCAGGGTTAAATGATCACTTATAAATATATTTTATGTTTCTAAATATTATTTATGTTAATTAATGATACTGCAAGAAGTGACTCAATAGGAAGTGATGCTCTAATTGCTATATATGTACTTTGGTGTCATAACATGTTTATTCACTGAGGAAGGCAAGAGTGCCGAAACCGGTATGATGCTATGTAACTATTAAATTATTTATGCTACAACACTCTGGTGCTGGCTCTTTTGGTTTGAATTTGGACTCTTTTGCCTTTTGCACCTGCCGTACTTGTGAGGGTTTCTGTCTTTTTACAACTGACATTATGACAGAAGGTATGGAAGTCAGTGGTATTACTTCTGGGTTCACTGAGATATCAAGCAGTATTGCTCATACGTCAGAAGATGCTACTTGTGTGTTTGGAAAAGGGGAATTGACAAGACTTTTGGAAATACTTTTCCCTTTAACTCAACTACTCAATTCCCAGCTGGTGGCCTGTTCAAACAGAGAAAATGCATCACAAAACATGGTGCAATCGAACAGCTTGGGTAACAGCATTTTGTAGTCTTCGTCTATAGTACAACAATCGGCAACAGTGATTTCACGGATAGCTGAATCCGTATCTGATACTAACTCATGTTAGGACATAAATATTAACTACAATGTTCCGGGAACAATTGAGTCAGAATGAGGTAGCATGGTGTTTGATTTTACTAACTGGATTCACTATTCTTGTACCTTGTTTTCTCTCAAGGCACCAGTAGTTAATAACAGTATGGGCAATGGCAACACAGTTGAATCCAATATTATACATCTAGAAAGCAAATGGATAAAGCTGAGAAGTTTGCAATTAGATAACTGTTTCTTCCAGGAATGTATACATTTGGGCAAAGTGCTCAGGTGACTCAGATATTCAATATTTCCTAATAACATACAAGATAGTGACTTTTTTTGAAGAACTTGCTACATTATTTAATAGGAAAAGACTTGAGTTAATGGAATTAATGGTCAAACCTAATGCTCATCACATTACTGAGTTGGTCAAAGAAGTTAATGACTTGAATGAGTGGATTTCAAATGAGTTATTGTTTTCTATTCACAAATTCAGGTATGATGTTATTTTTTATAACATGACTGTCAAGTTGAAAAGATCAAAATTAGAGAAAGAAAGTAGAAAGAGATGCCAGGGAATACCAGGAAAATGTATATCAATTAACCAATAAAAAGTTTGGTAGAAGAACTTTGAATTATGATAGGCACAGGTGTGATACAGGGGTTTGAGATATTACAGAATGGTAATATTTATTGTCTGGTATCTCAGAATGAAATTAATATTGCCTATAGAAAAATAGTTATGTTTTTAGAGGATTGTATGTTGCAAGGGATTATATTCAACAGTGTATCCTTCTATCACCCTTGATTTTTGGCATTCCAAAGGTCCACAGAAATTTGGAAAATCCATCAGTTAGACCAATAGTTTCAGCTTGGAGCACCAAAACACACCCATTGGAAGTCTACTTAGACAGATTGTTGAAACCTTTTCTTCAGCAGGCACCCCATATTCTCATGGATTGTTGGGATTTTTAGGGTGCATTACTGTGGATTTGTGAGAGGAGAATGTGATGCTTCTCACTGTAGATGTGGTAGACTTATTCACCTGTATACCCAAAGATGAAGATTTGAATATGTTCAAAGATATTTTAATTTTGATAGATTCTGTCAATAGTGAGGCTATATCCTTTGTGGTGAACATCATGGACCTAGTGTTGTCCAGTAATTTCATTTTTTTGAAGGTGAGACATAAAAACAGTTCAAAGGTGTAACAATAGGAGCTTCATGTGCTCTGATTTTCAATAATTTTGTTATGTGGGACTGGGAAGTTAATTACTTATTCACTTCTAGTTTTTTAGTTTTACTTATTGTAAATTGCATTTAAGATTTTTGGATGCTATATTCATCCTTTGGAATAGACTGGTAGGTTTAATTAATGAATTTTTAGAGTATATCAATAGTTCCACTAGTTTTTTTTAATTCACCAACAATTATCATCTGAAACAAATTAATTATCTAAAAACTCATATTTTCGAACATGTATTTGACTTTACTAGTTGTCATCCCTTTCACTATAAGAAAAATATTATAAAAGAGCAGTTTGTGAAAATTGACAGAATGACATCCAACAAAGACAGACTTTTCAAGGAAATAAAGGCAGTAGAAGAAAATTCATAGAGAGATGTTATCCTAGGAAATTGGTGAGGACCATCAGAAGTCAAGCTTTTAATGGATGGGGAGAAAAATACAAACTACTACTGGGGGTGAGACTGTCTAGCAGCCTAGGGCATAATACATGGAATAACTTTGGTGGAAGAACTTTGAATTACAATAGACACAGTAGTGATACAAATGTTTTACATACAGAAAATCAAAGTGACCAGGTAGTGGGAGATAACAATAGAATATTTAATGTTATAAATAATGAATATCACCCCAACCCTTTACAGTCCCCCCCTCAGGAGATCTGAAAGATTGGCAGACAGGATCAACTACATGAGGATTACTTTCAGTCATACAACACACTCTTTTCAAGGAGTAGCGACCACATCCAATCATCCCCAGCATCCACGAAGAAGGGGGACAGGATGGGGGAAACAACATAATTTTACCAGAGAAGTTTGATTCATTATGACAGTGAAAGCATTGTTTCTGAGTGTGGTGGTTGTCTTTTAACATATTAGAATGTTAAGATTTTCAGTTATAGTTCTATAAACATAGACAAAGAATGTAAAGGGTTTACCTTCATTCCAAAAAAAAAAAACAAATTAATTTAGTAGATGTGTTGATAGAATTAATTTTTTTTCTAGGAAATTAAATTTACTCTACATTTCCAGGGTAGAATTAACCCTACATCTGATCCTTTTAGGAAGAAAAGTATTTATAACCACCCACTTCATCCCCTGGTTTCAGCCTTTGAGAAGGCATGCAAATTAGACATTCGCAAATATTTTTTGATTAAAAAAAAAAACAGTGGTAGAACTAATTTAAATGATGAGGAACCTTCTTCTCTTACAAACTCTTATGAACAATAAAGAAATGAGGATTATGAAATCAGAGAAGGGAGGAGGGGTGGCAATTGTTGATACCATTGACTATATCTGTTGAATGTTTTGAGATATTACTGAGTGGTAATATTTATTGCCTGGTATCTCAGAATGAAATTAATACTGCCTATAGAAAAATAGATATGTTTTAGAGGATTGCATGGTGCAAGGGATTATATCCAACACTGTATTTGATTTTTTTATTTTCTTATTTCCCCTCGATTTTTGGCATTCCCAAGTTCCACAAAAATTTGGAAACTCCACCACTTAGACCAACAGTTTCAGCTTGGAGCATCAAAACATACCCATTGGGAGTCTACGTAGATAGATTGTTGAAACCTATTCTTTAGCAGGCAACCCATATTCTTAAGGATTCTTGGGATTTTTTAGGGTACATCAGTGTGGATTTGTGGGAGGAGAACATGATGTTTCTCACTGTAGATGTGGTAGACTTATTCACCTGTATATCAAAGATGAAGGTTTGAATATATTCAATGATATTTTAATTTTGATAGAAGCTGTTAATAGTTAAGATATATCCTTTGTGGTGAACATCATGGACCTGGTGTTGTCCAATAATTTCATTTTTTTTTAAGGTGAGACATACAAATAGGTCCAGGGTGTAGCAACAGTAGCTTCATGTGCTCAGATTTTCACAAATTTTGTTATGTGGGCCTGGGAAGTTAGTTACTTATTCACTTCTAATTTTTTTTTTTTTTTTTTTGCTTATTGTCAGTTCTAGTTAATATTTTTTGATGATACATTCATCCTTTGGAATGGACCAGTAGGTTTAATAAATGACTTTTTAGAGTATATTAATAGTTCCACTAGTTTTTTAAAATTCATACATAATTTCCATCTGGAACAAATTAATTATCCAGATACCACCATTTTTAAAACTGCAGGTTTTGAATCTGTCATTTACAGAAAACTCACCTTTTTGAACCTGTATTTGTACTTTACTAGTTGTCATCCCTTTCATTATAAGAAAATATTATAAAAGGGAAGTTTGTGAGGATTCCCAGAATGACATCCAAACAAAGATACACTTTTCAAGTAATTAAAGCTAGCAGAAGAAATGTTCATAGAGAGAGGTTATCCTAGGAAAATGGTGAGGACCATCAGAAATCAAGTTTTTAATGGATGGGGAGAAAAATACAAACCACTACTGAGGGTGGGATTGTGTAATAGCCCAGGGCATAATACTTGTAAGAACCACCAGACATTTGAAAGAGCCTTAGTCCTACCTTACAATACTGGTACATATAAGATTTGAGAGTTAGTCACCAAAATTGGACTACTTTTAAAGCAAATGACTAACTTTACAAACTACTTGGTGACTCTCCACATTTTGTATACAAAACAAAGACTAATATGAAAAAGTTATTGTAAAAATTAAATGAAAATAAAAAAGATGGTTACAAAAATTGGGTATAAGGAAGTATGGCATGTTTGGTAAGTACAAATATATTTGTGAAGACTTAGTTGGCCAGTAAGAAAATATTAATAAAACCAAGATTTCTTTTAGATGTGGTAACTGGAATAGCAAGGGTTTGGTATATATAGCAATGTGTGGTTCCTGACCAGCATTTTACATTGGGAAAACTGAGAGATGTTTTTAGAACCAGATTTACATACACTGTTTAGATATCCAAAAGGGGAATCAAAACAGTGCTTTGTATAAACACTCTATGAGATGTGGTACCTTAAAGAAATATTATTTGGGTATTATTGATATAATTCCATGCAATACCAGAGGTGGGGTGTGGGAAAACAGGATAGAATACATGGAACTATACTGGCAGTTCAAGGTTAATGCTAATATCCCTTCAGAATTAAATGATATGATGTCTATTAATCTTGTTTTGAAACATATGGCAGCTAAATTATAATGTGGTTCTACAGTAGTTTTTAACATTTTTAGCATTTTTAAGGGGCATTTATGATTTAAATAAAATGTTAATAATATCGTAGATTAATTAATATTTGAATAATAAATATTTACTAAAGCATAATTAAGTATATATATATATATATATATATATATATATATATATATATATATATATATATATATATATATATATGTATGTATGTATTTACTGCTTTTAACTTCTTCTTCTTCTTTTTCTTTCAACTTTTCCTGGTTAGGGGTCACCACAGTGGTTCACCTGTCCACTCATGATTGGCAGTGGAGCTTTATGGTGTCGAGTTGCCAGCCCGGTGCCCAACCTTCCACAAAAGGCACACACATGCACAGACTCATGCCTAGGGTCAATTTAGAGTATCCAATCCACCTACAGCATGTCTTTGGGATGTGGGAGGAAACTGGAGCACCCGGAGGAAACCCACACGACCACAGGGAGGACAAAACTATATTTTTAACAACTTATATTTTTCTTCCAAGATCATTTAAATTCAGTTGAGCAGGGTCATATCTTTGGGTTTAGCAACAGACTAACCTTTTTCATTACAAGAGCTTTTACAACAAAAATCTGTATCACAAGGATTTTATTAAATAATTTAATGTCTTAAACAGCACCATAAATCTACTTGGATGTATTTTGTAGCTGCTGTTATTCCTAGTCAATATAGGTGGTTTGGAAGTTCACAGCTGATTTTATACTACATCAGAATTTAATGGCATTTATTTAGTTTTATATTATATAACAATTTGCATTTAAATGTATTTAAATGAGGTCTGTAATTTTTACAACTTAAAATATACAGTCAAGTAACATTTAAAACCATTCACTATTCAACTACATTCCACCTAAGAGAAATGTTTTAGATGTTCTGTTGAAGTCCCATGGTTTTACAAGGATGAAATTGCATTGATGTGAGTGCGTGCTCAACTTTTTTAAACTTTTTTTATTTTTATGATCCATTAATAAATTCCTGTTTTCCTACTTTGGAGTTTTGTGCAGACTTTTATTTGGTGGCTGAGCTGTCCTTGTTGGGATTCTATTTTGTACACTTGGTTATTGGTTTTTGAAATCAGCAGGCTGTGTCTTATTTTGTTTCAAGTGTTGCCCTGAATGAATAGTATGGAAAATGTTTTGAAAAGCAGCAAGATATCATCAGTACCTCTAAAATATATGAACCATCAAGAGAGTCAATGAAAGCACATTTTCCCTACAAAGTTTCTAAGACATCTATCCTCTACACTGTTTATGCATTATAATGTTTTTTTCTGGTAATAGTATCAAATATAACTAGAGAAATACATCTGTATTTCACTGAGAGAAAAGAAACAGCACCAAAGGCACTGCCAATATTGTATAAAGCTATTCTGATTTATTTACTGGTTTAAGAAGTCTGCCAGGAAACTAATGCATTAAGATTTTACTTGAGGCAGTACTGGTAGTTAAAAAAAATCTTTAAAGCGGAAATAAGATCCATGGATAACAGGGCTGTAATTGTTAAGCACGTAGAACCAACCAAATTGGTCAATATCATGATGACAGTAGTTTAGCAAAGCAAGTATAAACTACGTATAAAGTTTTATCTTAAACAGATGGACTAAAAGAGACCACCATCAACATGAAACTGTATAGACCCCCCCCATAATTTTTGTAGATGGACTAAAAGAGAGCACTAGCTTTGTTAAACAGCTTTGAGCATTGTGCCTAATGCTAGGCTCTTGTGTGTGTTGAATGCTATTTAAATATTTGGCAAATCAGTCTGGCTGAAGCTATTTCAAAACCCCACAGGGTAGATACAATTTACTGAGATTACCTTTGGAATATTATCAGTCCTAGAAGTTTTTCAGAAAGCACAATCTGAAATTACTTTGTGGTATTAATTTGTAGTTAACTATTTCTGACAGTTCTAATGAATTCAAGTTGAGTTTGTTGTAGCTTTTTACTCTACAAGCTGACCTAGAAGTGTGCTTGTTTTACAATCTCTTATGCTAAAATCTTATTGTATTGTTTTTCATTACAAATGTTTAAAAATTAGCATTAAACTTTAAAACTAATAACTCATTTTCTAATGGCTCTACCAAGCACAAGTATGATGTGTGACATATCATGTCAATGGAAAACAAAGGCAAAAAATGTGTCAAATCTGTGTGACTTCTCTTAAATCCAAGAGTTATGTTTGGAGTTCTGAAAATCTTAGAACAGACTCTGATAAATTCAACGCCATAGTAAAAAATGACCAAGCATCCATTGAGTGAGTATTTTATATGATGGTGTACTAATAGGGACACTAGCAGAGTATTATTCTGCATGCTTATAATTGCAGAAATAAGACCAAAGTTACAGTATGCTACAGAAGCTCATTACTGAAGTTCCTGCTTTAAAGTTCTGTGATGTTTCACAACCAGCAGCATTTCCAACTGGATAACTAACAAAGACCTAGAAAATATTATTTCAATAATGTTTTGCTTTGCTTATGTAGTAAGGCTATTGAATGAAACTCATACCTGCTAAGCAAGAAGAGAAATATATGTTAGCAATTGTGTTTAATCTTCAAGAACTCCATAATTATAGAAAAATAGTTGCAGTTGTCTAGCCATTACAGACAGATGAATAGAACTGGCAACTTTAATAAATTTTGCTTGTATGAACTGGATAAAAACATTCTTAGAACACAATGTAAGACAAAATGCACACTAATCTGTCCAAATTCAGTGTCTTTTTATAGCTTAGTTGTGGGTGAGCTGGTCCATGACCCTTTCCAGCCATATCCTAGCCACAAATATATAGCTACCTTAAATACAGGAAAAGCAATTTAACAGTCAATAGTTCTAGTTACCCAAGTAACAGAACAGAATGAAATTATCTTCATGGAAGGTATAGCTAGCACAGAAGATGACTAACCAGAAGTTAAAGATAAGCCATAATCAGTCCTGCTAAATACCATACTTAATAAAGTAGCTCAAAGTAATCGAAAAAGCTCAAAACAAAAAAGTACATAAGTTGAGAACACATTTTTAGATATGGATATATCTCTACCCCCAGTATATATCTATAATTTCTAATGTGAAAATAATAATAATCTGTTTTGGGTATACAAGAGGAACAGACAAATTAACTGAATTTTACAATAGGTCTCAAAAACATAAGAACAGACAAATTAATTAGATTTTACAATAGTTCTCAGAAACATAAGTCTGACTGTGAATGAACTAGAAAGAAGAAGATACACTTCCAAATTTTCGAGCAGAGCCAGTTAAGTGAGCAGCCTTATAAAAGTGCATATCTCTAATGTGCAGACAAATTCCTTCACCATTTCAAGACAATAATGTACAGTTTGATCTTATACTGTGGTTTATTTATATATATTAATGTACAGTCAAGTAATTCTACTGATATTGCATTCTTTACAGCTTGTTGAAATGGTTACTTGAGTCATCCTCTAAGTGATAATAGCCTAGTAGGGCCTACCTACCTGACAAAATAAAACCCAGTTCACAAAATATTCAGACAACAAAAGCTTATCCACCAACTAAGTATAATGTACCCCAAGACACAACTTCATAAAATATAATATTTATTTGAATCTGGTCTATTCCTAAATGGTAGGAAAGGGCCACTACTCCTCTCTGTACAGCAAGTTGTTGGTCACAAAGCAGTTGATGACTTTTATTAAAGTTGCATGTGGTCCACTACAGTTAATCCAAATCATCTACAGTTTATCCAAATCATCCATCAAGCTCATCTCTTCAGGTAATGTCATATTTTGAAGACATTTGTTTTTCATTTAATAAAAGTGCATGTATGTATAACTAGCTTTCACAGTATAATAGTATTTTTCACTGACCAGGTCATCTGATTACCCATCTCTAGTTTTGTCAGCTCACTATCTGCTGCCTGATATTAAGCTGCTAAACCTCACATATTGACCTACTCTTGCCTCCACCCTCCCATCCACAGTCTACCAGAACAGGTTATACTTTCTCCTATGTATTATACTCAGGAATAATACTTGCACAGTGTTTCAACAAGAAAGGAATTTCCCATATGTAGAGCCAAACTCTGTAACAAACAGACATATTCTTTTTTCCATGCTTTTCTCTCACAGAAGAAAGACAGACATTGTCTGATGAAAACAATAGCTTTCCATACTAGATTGCCCATTTTCCTAACTTCTGGATAAGCTACTCTCCAACTTTGTTGCACACAGACAAGACATGTCTAATATAACTGCTTACTTGCTTCAGGGATTTAATAGATGTCACTAGCTAGGTAGAAGAATCGAGTAATTTAGATTCTCACTCATCTGATGGCTGATGGAACATGCCATTTCATTTTGTATACCACTGCTCATATTTCAGTAGTTCAGACTCATCTTATTTTAATTTGCATTTTTGTTGTTTATTCAAGCTTCAGTCTAAAATGTTTAGTAGACCTTTTTAATTTCTTCACCTATTTTATCTATTTCAGCATGGCTTACAAAAGTATGGATATTCCTTTTACTGCTTGTGCAGTAAGGTTGAGTCCTCAGGGAAGGGTTTGAGCAGGTGTTGTGAATGTATTGGCTTAATTGCTAAGTAGTCATGTGATTTATGAGCTTTTTATTAAGGTGTAAGCTGAATGTGTTGTTTGTTTTTCTGATGAAGTTGGTGTGGGACACTGACGAAAAACCTATTTTTGTTGAGCTTAAAATAAAATTTTAACTTGCAGTTTATCAGCATCACTGTGTCTGGAATTGGTGCATCTGCTGAGGTTTATCATCTTGCAAGCTTTCTTTTTCAAGTTTGGTTTGTTTTGTGGCATTTCAGTTTTTTTGTGGTTGTTGTGGTTTGGGAGCCATGGCTGATGTACAACCTGAGCCTTCCCCGCAGGCAGAAGTGGGAGATTTAACTGTTTTGATCAATCTGCTCACCCAGAAGGTTGATTCTCTTTCACGATATATGGAAGATTTGGTTAGGTCCTCGCAGCCTTTGTTTGGCAGTGACATTCTCCAGGGGAGGACTCCTTCTTCCAACCTTGCTGGGGCTCAACTTTTCCAGTCGTCAGTTACAGCAATGGATGTTTGTGGTGCAAATGCGATTGGTGAACAACTGCAGACTAGACCGACAGGGACTGACTATAGAGTTTCTGCTGCTTCACCGCATTTGGGTACCAGCAGATTGGATGGAGTCGGTATAATAGAAGCAATGGGGATGAGTGATTAGTTGCAAGGCCAGGTATGGTCTAATTTAAACATTTGGTTAAATCAGCCGTTTTTGTTCAAGGAAGTATCAGAAGGGAGCCTTAGTCATCCAGGCTCTTTAGGGGAAGTGGACTTGGCACAGAAATTAAATAAGTTTGACCACAAATTAATAAAGATGAGGAAGTTACAACTGGAAGTAGCTTACTTCGAGGAGTGCCAGCGGTCTAAAGTGGTTCCCAAGGGGCTCCGATCCTGGCAGTATCCTACATGATTAGAGGAAGGCTCTGCCTTCCACAAGGATTTACTTTTGCTGTTCAATAGACACGGCTTTGAATTACTTAATTTGATTTGTAAACATTATAAAGAGGCCATCAGTGTATTGTCTGGGGAGCTTACCGTGCTGGATAAGGCTGTAAGACATGATTCTAACTTTACCAGATATAGATACGATTACGACCATATTTTCACCAGCATCGATCAGCAATTGCATAAAATCAACTCTAATAAAATTAGGAAACTTCAGAGGGACTTGAAGGCTTATAGGGAGGGGGTGGCTTATCCCAAATCACCCAGATACCCAAAGGCAATTTTTTATCTCCAGCTGCCTTTTCCTTCAGTCCTACGCCAGCTACAGATACTTCTAGGACCAATAGGTCATCATTTGGGAATAAGGTGGATGCTCCTGGTGGTTCAGTCCAACAGAACCAGACTCGGCACAGTGACCGGTTGTCTTCTAGGAACCAACCATCTGATTTAGCACCAGAAGCCGAGGATCAAAATTTTCAGGACAATGCCTCAACCCATCAACCCTCTCCGAGGAGGAGGCAGAGATACAGAACCAGGAGGAGGAATTAGGTTTGCCTGTCTTTTCTACAGTATTCCCAGTAATCAGCCCATGTCAGATTGTTACCAACACTGGAAAGGACTTTAAGATTTACAACTATTCAGGGTTTGTTTTTACTCCACCATTGGTGGATCTCCTGGCTAAGGGTTTGACATTTGTACCTAGTAGGAAGGCAGATGTGGCCAATACCTTGATTGACCTCAAGCTTTTTATTAGAAAGCTTAATTTCCAGCTTATTTTTGGTGATCAGGTCATGATGCCGAAGGATTTTCACATTCTGAGTCCATTTAATCCCCCTTTACATCATTCTCTTTGTCGTTTTGAACGACTGTGTGACTTAGACATTTGTCATTTATTGAAATGTAAATGAATTGTCCCTTATAATATCAACAAAGATGAGAAGTGTCTTTCAGAATTGTTAATCAATTCTTCTGTGAGGGTTATGCAGCCAGACAAGGGGGAAGGACTGGTAGTGATGGAAGAGGTTGATTATATTCAGGGAATGGAAAATATTCTGGCATCTGAAACCTATAGGGAGGTTTCGAAAAATGAGTTGAATCAGAGTGCGACCAGGGTCTGTACTTATTTTAATGACATGTTCATTAATGGAGTCATTAATGTGGAAGTTTTTAACTATATCTGTACCCCTAACCCCACGATATCTGTCCTGTTTGGCAATCCGAAGATTCATAAGAATGTGCATGACCCCCCCCCATGCACCAATTGGTGAGTGCAAGGGGCAGTGTGGCGTACGCTGGGGTGAAGGTGGTGGACACGATTTTGAAAAAATATGTGTCCAGTGAGTCCCACATTTCTAATGACTGCTGATCATTTCTTGAGAGGGTTAATCGTACTCCTTGCACAGGGGAGAGTAATTTCTTGACAATCGATGTTATTGATTTGTACTCTTCCATCCCTCATTCCATAGCATTAGAATGGATTGAAGCTATTATGACCATTAAACAGGCACCTGTTGGAGACATTCTGATGGTGAGGGAGTTATTGGACATCATTCTGACCTGCAATTTTTTCTCCTTTAACAACCGTTGGTTCCACCAATTAATAGGGGTCCCTATGGGGTCTCCTTCTGGGGCCAGCATTGCCAATTTGGTGATGACTTACTGGGAGAGAGAGTTTGTTTTCCCTAATCCTATCATTCAGGAGAAAACCCTGCTTTACACTAGATTCTTGGATGATATTTTTATCATCCTACAGTGGGAGAGAGAAGTGGCTGAGACACTGTTAGATAGTTTTAATAACGCCACCAGTTTTTTGAAATTTACATTCAATTTTTCCAAGGAGAGGATCTCTTACTTAGATGTGGAGTTATTTAAGGATATCCCTCTAGGCTGTTTTACTGCCAAAATTCACCGCAAAGTAACTTTTTCTAACAGTTACTTACATTTTGAGAGCAATCACCCCTTCCATCAGAAGAGGTCGATAGTAAAGGGGCAGTTGGTGAGGGTGGCGAGGATGGTGTCCAAGTTCAGCAACTTCCTTGAAGAATGTGAGTTTATTCGTGGCCTTTTTTTGAACAGGGGATACCTGGACCATCTCATATCAGAATTGGTCAAGGAAGTTTGCGGTAAGAGGAAGAATGGGTACTACATACCAATTTTGGGCAATAATGTAGCACCCCAGAACCCCAAACCACCCCATATGCAAGCCCATGAGAATTACCTTTGCAGTTTTATTACAACTTTCAGTGTTGATGCAGGGGACATTTCCTCCATCATAAAGAAAAATTGGAGTATTTTACAATTAGACATGCAAGGTAGGTAACTCATGGTTTGAGATTACACCTAAGGTGGTGTTTAGGAGGGGGTTGAATCTGAAGAGTATTCTACAGATGAAATCGAACCATGCCCCAGTTAGGGGGATGTACAAATGCAATATGTGTAAATACTGTAGGTTTATTAAAGCAGGGACCTTTTTTAGTATTGGGGAGACCAAATACACTATCAGGGGTAGATTTAACTGTGCCAGTTCAGATGTGGTATATTTGGCTAGGTGCTCATCATGCCCGGTGTTTTATATAGGAAAAACTGACAGGAAACTTCAGGAATGCCTTTATGAACACCTTTATGCCATCCAGAAAGAGAAGATGGAGAATGCGCTTGCCAGGCATTTTAAGGAATACCCGGGTCATGAATTTACTTTTTCAGTCATTGATCAGGTAGTTCCTTCCAATGGGGGGGGGGGTCCAGATACGTTACTTTTAGAATAAAAGGAATTAATTTGGCAGCTAAAACTAGAAGCTTATCATTATCCAGGCTTAAATGGAATGTTATCCATTTCTTGTATTTTAAAATTAAGAAGTTTGGTTAGGTAATTTTATTGTATTTATTTTTGTAGATTGCATCCATTTTAGTTTCTTCACCTATTTTTTATCTATTTCAGCATGGCTTACAAAAGTATGGATATTCCTTTTACTGCTTGTGCAGTAAGGTTGAGTCCTCAGGGAAGGGTTTGAGCAGGTGTTGTGAATGTATTGGCTTAATTGCTAAGTAGTCATGTGATTTATGAGCTTTTTATTAAGGTGTAAGCTGAATGTGTTGTTTGTTTTTCTGATGAAGTTGGTGTGGGACACTGACGAAAAGCCTATTTTTGTTGAGCTTAAAATAAAACTTTAACTTGCAGTTTATCAGCATCACTGTGTCTGGAATTGGTGCATCTGCTGAGGTTTATCGTCTTGCAGGCTTCCTTTCTCAAGTTTTATTTATTGGTATTTGTTTACCGGGAAAGTCCAGTGGGTCAGGAACCCATTTTCAGTGGAGGCCCGGGGAGAATAGCTCCACAATTAACAGTCAAATATAGATAGCTGACAAAAAAAAATTTAAAAAGGGAAAATATGCAAAAGTTAAAAGATTATAAAAGTAAAATACATAGACAATATAGTACTTATCAGTATGTGCCAGAACTTAAATAAACTTAGATAACAGTTAGTATAGTACAAAACTTGAGTTGTTTCTTTTTGGCATTGCATGAAATCATGGCAGTTCTTGCTGAAACAGTTATAGCGGTAATAGAGCTGTAATGCTGTCCAGGTAGAAAGCTATTTTTAAACTATGGAACTGGTTTAGAATTAAGTAGTGCTAGTTTTATGGTGGTTTGTTTAATTTGCATTGGCATTTGAGGTTGTCTAGGACATAAGTTTTTAATGCCATTTTATATGTGGAGTATTAAAGTTTCAAAACTTATAAAAATAAGTCTGCAGTACATATTGCTATTCTACACAGCTATACAGCTTAACTCATATTGATCCCAAAAGCTTTAATTACATCACAAAACTGAAAAGGAAAACTTGTGAATGTAACAGGATATTAATAAACACTGAAGTGATGAATCCGCAGCAGTACACAGCAAATGCACTTGCAATAAAACTAGGTGCAAACTTCACAGTATGCAAACTCATGGATGTGCTGCAGAAAAAAGGGGAGTCAGCACCTTGTTTTACGATAGATATGATAAATACTTCCACAAGTAGAATAAAAAACCCAGGCTCTATTCTGTCAGACAGTGTACCTGGCAGTTTCCTGCAAGAATATAGGAAAATGTGACTAAACCCCTATCAATCATGTTAAAGAAAAAGTAAACATATGTGCATGTTCTCCTCAACAGGCTATAGTCTTACTGATTCGCAAACAGGGAGATGATTATTTCAGACATAGTTAGTTTCAGAGCCACCATCCGGAAAAGTATTTATCTGAAATTATGAAGAAAGTCATATTAGAACTTAGCTAAAATGACACAGGGGGCATGGATATTGTCCTAGTGGAGCTTAGTTAAAATGACACAGTTGACATGGATATTGTTCTAGTAGAGCTTATCTAAAATGACACAGGGAGCATGTATATTGTCTAGTGGAGTTTAGCTAAAATGATTGAGGGGACATACTTCTGTAAGCTATGGAACAGCATGGATTTTTGAAGGTACAATCTTGCCTTTTGCTCATTGTGGCATTCTTTGAAGACGTAGCAGCAACACTTTATTAAAGACCGACAATGCATGCTGCTTATCTTGATCTTGTTAAGGCAGTCAGCACTGTTCCTTATAAGGAATAATTGACAGGCTAAAAGCAATAATTGTCAACCCATATACAATCAATGGATGAAACACTGCTTCAGCAACAGGGCACAGCAGATCATGGTAAGGAGTTAGGTATCCCACTGCGCTCTGTCCTGGATCCACTTCTTTTGTACTAGGTCAGGTCATACCAGAGAGATCAGCATATGACTTCATACCTCACTGCTCTGACTAGTGAATAAAATGTTGAATTTTGTAGCACTTGAACAAGCTACTTAAAAATATATCATCCTTTACTAGAAAAGCCAAAGGGAAGAAAAAAGAACTTCTGGTTTTGTGAATTGTCAATATACTGAGTTTCTTTGATTGCTTAGGTGGCATCTGCCTAATCTATAAAAGAAGGTCTTATCTAGTTTTGTGTAAAAGTCTATGTATAGACTATACAGGTAGAAGAGAGCCAACACCACACCAGGAACCTAATGCTAAAAATAAATATAGATAACAGAACATGTGACAGATACCACAAATCCCAAAGCTAAAGAATAAACTTCCACGTTGAGTGTGTACCTGTGTGCTGTGACATTGAACCTACTCCCAATATGTAGCATTTAGCATGTAGTACTTACCTGACAGGGTGTGTGAAAACTGCGGTGGTGGTGCTGCGGTAGCATTGTTGCCTCACATTAAGACGTCCTGTTCGATTCTCAGCTAGAGTGTCTTCTGTGTGGAGACATGCGTGAATGGGCGTACCTTCGTTGAAGGTTGTGCATCAGGGCCAGCAACTCGGCACATAAAAAAAATCTACTGCCAATCATTAGCGGACCGGAGTTCCGCTGTGGTGACCCCTAACCGGGAAAAGCCGAAAGAGACAACAACAACTTACCTGACAGGATGTGTGACACACTGCTGTGCATTTTTTCCAGAAAGACCACTTACATTAATGATATACTTCTAAATAAGCCAGTTTTGAACAACCCAAAACTGTATTGCTCTGACAAGAGGGATTGGGAGTTTCAAAGGAAGCTAACATTTTTATTGCACCTTATAGCAATGAGCACAAATGATGGACAAACACATCCACAAAACCATTTTTCTATATATATTCAATGTTTCAGAAGATTGCCAGGAATATAAACATACACCTGTGATGTGATTATGATGGTCTAGGTCCAATGGGTATGGCGATATTTTTTCTATATGCTTTTGATAATTTTTCTGTTTTCATCAATTATGGTCTGTTGAAAGAATGTGTCATGACAGTAGAGGTAGAATGATTTTAATTATCTCATATTGCAAGTTTTCACAATATTTTATGTAAACAAGGTTATCTTGTGCATGGGGTGTCTAAATCACTGTAAATAGGATGGACACTCTTTAAATGATATATTTCTTGTATTCTATTTCTTGGATGCAGATACCAACATCTGTTGGGTTGGGAGAAAGCTATTTTGGGTAGGGAAGGCAAATACATTCATGTAGTCTCTTTTAAAAAGAATGTGGAGCTAATGATAAAAAATCAGACTACTATTAGGCAAATAAGGACATGCCAGAGTGTGTAGTATTCCAGTTTTTAGATTGCCTCTCCACAAATTAAGGATCCAGTTAGGGTAATCATTTGAAATGTTGGCACCCACTATATACAGTGAGTCCTGAAATACAGAGACTGAATGGCTGAAAGATGGGACTTGTATATACCAAGTCTGACATTAATTTCTCAGAATATTCCCTTTTCTCTGAGGTATGACAATTTCAGAGTTATTGTGTACAAGTCCAATATGTGTGTGTGGGGGGGAGGGTGCACTGCAAAAAGAAATTTTATGGAGAAGAGCGATCTTCAAGATTCGCTCTTCTCCTGTGTTTTTGGTCTTTTTTTCAGCATGTCGGCAATCATCATTTTAAGTGCCAATATTTCAGTAGGGAGCCAGAAATTAGAGGCTGGGGCATTATTCATGAGTAGGAAGGTGAATAAGATACAGCAAATGACACAGAATGGTTGATGGGGAATGTGTATAACATGATGATAGGGAACAAATGTTAGATTAGGTTGTAGGAAGAATCGGGGTGGAAATAATCAGCTTTAATTAAATACAAAGCAAAATAATTCATTTAAAAGCAATCAGCCTGAAGTAATCAGTTTAGTAGGTTTATCCAAAGGGAAGCTAGTAGGAGGTGGGATGGGGTTGGTTGTTTCAGTAGAATGGCTACAAGAAGGGTTGAGTAACAGTAGGAATGGAACTTAGGGAATGTGCGGCAAGTATAAATGGCATGCAGTGCAAAGGACTGGGTGGGCAGGAGGAGCATTAAGTATACAGGCCCTTGCTAGGGATAGTGGGATTAGCAAGGGAAAGGAGAGAGGAGAGTGGTGGTGTCAACAGGCAGGTGGATGGAGGGGACCAGAGGCTAATCATTACTCAAGGAAGTTTCTAGGGTTTCATTTGCAGGGAACTGAGATAGCGCACAGGACTACTGGGGAGGGATTTTCTAAGAAAGGCGGGGGAAAATGAGGATGCCAATGGTTTAAATATAAGGTGAAGAAAGTGACTGGGGAAATGACAACAACCAAGGCTAATGGAAGGTACAGACAATGATAGAGGCTGAATGGGATGGGGGCTAAAAGGAACGCAAATTATGTAAAGGCAGAAAGAAAAGGAACCGGAAACTGTGCTGAACTTGGCTTCCAGTGGTGGAGCAAAATGAGGGATTGCAAGGAAGGTGGGAGTATGGGATAACTTTGCAGGTGGAAACAATAGGCAGATAAGGTGTCTGATCACTTATAGCTGCAGAGGTTTAGGTGATCTTCATCATCCATGATGGTAAAGATCAGTATTGACATTGTTTGGGAATCCAGGAAGAGAAATATTCCAGTGTGTAGTCACTAATAGTCCTTATGTGCCTTGTTCTAGGCAGGGGTCTCCTTAGAGAAGTTGAATAGAGAGATAAGGAAGGAGTGTGACTGTACAATTTGGAATACATGATGATTGAATAATGCATAAAAAAGAGAAAAATGTTATTACTAGGTTGAAATGGGTGGAAGCTGAGACAGCATTTCTACAAGATTCTTAGTTTTTGGGAAGGGAGACTGGTAAGTTGAAGAGTACAGAGTTTGATACTTCCAAGGCAGAATGTGATTGGAGGGGTAAGAAGGAGTAACTATTCTGCGACAACATCAGCTGAAGTGGGTAGTCAGAGAAGAAAAAGAGCAGCATCTGCGTTCCTGGGCACTGGTGTGGAGGTGGACAGGGATAGCTGGTAGAGTCCTATTATAGACCAAATATTGATGAAGAAGATGTGTTCAAAGGATACATTTCAGACTTCAGGCTCTGTAACAGAAAAGCCTACATATGTGGTGGGGGGTACTTAATTTTGATTTGGATCTGTAGAAATAAATGCTGTATGAGGTACAGATGTTCTATAAGGAGATACAAAATGTAATAAGAAATAGGATACAGGAGTTTGATTCAGTGGATATGTAAATGGAAAGATTGGGAGATGATGGAATACATTTTTCTCAGTGAATGAGCGCAATAGTGCTGGTAGATGGAGATTGGTGCACATTAAAGTTGTGTGGATTATGGAAAGGTGTCTGTTTAACCATGCCTATTTGGAGATAATTGGGAGGAGAGGATAGGGGCTGCAAATGGCACTGGAATCCACTGTTTTGGTATGATAAAAGGTAAAATGATCAGGCAGAAGAAATGGTGAGAAAGATAATGGAATATAACCCAAAGAGCAAGGAGATGTAAGGCAGGTGTGGTGGGCAGAGTAAAAGTGGTGTAAAAGGGAAATAATTTTATAGCAGACAGTGATATAGGAACTATTCAGAAAACATCAGAATGACACTTTGAGATTATGGCAGAAAGGAGGGACACTTGGAAAGAAGAAAGACAAAGTGAGAGGGAAAGATGTGCATATTAGGTCATAAAACTAGTAAGAAAAAAGAATGTGTTGGAAGAGTTGTGAGCTAGGGGAGAGTTAAAGACAATGCTCTTAGCATAAAGGAAACATATAGGGTTGGGAGGGTGGCCTAATGGTTAAGGTGTTTGCCTTGCAAGTACAAGGTGCAGGGTTTGAATCTCACAAGGGATAATTGGCTAGGCTTAAAATGGCTCACAAGGGCAGTTAGCTTAGTACTAATCTATGAACCTATGAACCAATATTATTCAAGGCAAAAGACGTAGAGAGAAATGAAGCATGTGAGCAGGAAGCTGATGGAGGGGAGGAGTTAAACAGGGAGATAAATGGAATAGATGTTATCAATATTTGCTTTGTATAGGATGTGGGCCTTATACAAGACATGGGGGGTACTGTAGAACAGCTATATCAGGTTTTAGTGGAATGATGTCAGACTCAGGGATGTCACCTTCATGAAAGGAACCTACCCTTGTGGTTTTGTCAACATTAAGGAGGAGAGGCAAGAACAGGATGATCTCTTTTATTTTATCATAGAGGTAAAGACATATTCTAGGGTATTAGTGTGCCAAGGCTACAATTTTATAAGTGATAAAACAGATTTCTATGAAGGATGGATTTTTTGAAGTTAAAGAACAAAGGTGATATATTTAGCTTTGCAATTATTGGAATAAAGGTTAGGGAGCTGATAATGTATTGTTGGAAATGAAGGAGTTTGATCTGATGGAAGCAAAGCGTGATTTTTGTTATAGGAGACATTAAATAAAATAACTATTTTGATTTTTTTTTTTTAGTTTATCCTTGCTACCGTTTTTTTTTATCAAAATTGATCAAAGATACAGGCAAACCAGAATTGCCAAATTCATTAAGATTTCTTTTTTTATTTTTATTTTTTTGTGTCCCAATTCAGATTTTTTTTTGGACTCAAAAAGCCAGAAATCCTTGCACCTTTTTGTCTTGTCCCGTCTGCCAGAAATCCTAGAAATCTTGAACCCATCCACTGAAATATTTGCTTCAATGGTATGGGGGAAAAATAAGATGCTTTTGTACAAGATTTGTGGATAAAAATGCGGGTGTTATCAGAGATAAGAACACAAGAGAGAGGCTATAGAAAAAATAAAAATTAGTTAGGAGTAGGGTAAGGGAATGGAGATAGCCAATCCTGGAGGGTAAAAATTAAGTAGAGGAGGCGAAGGGGCAGAGGCTTTGGGCTGGTGGTAGTGGGGAGTGAAAGGTAGGAAGAGAGGCAGATTAGTGCCAATGATAAGAGTGGGGGGGTGAAAAATGACAAGCTAAGTCAAGAACATGCCAAGGTTTAAAGTTAAGAGTTGTGGGTAGATAAGTTGTATGTAGACCTACTGGAAAAATTCTCCCTAGTTGTCCTAGTAGTTGTAGAAATCCATGGGAGACCAAATGGGTAACAACCTTGAAACATCCCTTCTCCAGGCAAACTTTTACCATGACATGTGTAGCAGGTCTTCAGGCCAACTGGTTCAAAAATTCCTTCAACTTTCCATCAAGGAATCAACAGGCTTCTGTCACTTGATATATTATCTAGTGACACATGCAGACATGCCGTACTATACTGACACTGAGTTTTATACATACATGATCACAGTCCAGGTAGAGTACTGCTGACTTCTGCTCTTTTTCAGAGGGTGTAGAACTTTAAAATAACTGTTCAAACCATTTTAAGATTGTACACTTTGTTCCTTTCAAAAGGATGTACTACTGTGTTTGTGAACCCCCACTTATGTGATTATGCCTTTTCTCACTGAAATCACTCTGTTTTTTCTATCCATTCTCACTGAAATGTAATGATTTTGTGCTGACATTTTGTTCAATGAAGGAGTTTATGTTGTGTATTGGATGTGTTTAAGTTGTGATGTAGGTGTGTTTCTGACATAATGTGCTGAAATTTGTGATAGTGTTGGGATGTGTGTTAATAGTATGTGTCATTGTGTCTGTTTACTGTTGTATAGGAGTTTATATAAGGTTGTATAGGAAAGTTTTTCATATTAGTGTGCTTCATTAGTTTATGTGATAGGGTTGAAAGTCCTAATACAAAAGCAATCCTAACTTACACAAAACAACTTTAACTTATAGGTATCCTTTACAGCCTACTGTGTCAGCACAAGGTTTCATATATATATATATATATATATATATATATATATATATATATATATATATATATATATATATATATATATTATATAGTATAGCCTATATAAGCCATCCCAAGGCTATTCACTATTACTTACTGGGCCAATGAAAGCCTACCAAGAAAGCCCCAAGATGTGCCCCCACAGAAATGATCCTATTGACAATTGCCGGGTACCAATCATCACTCAGTCATGATCCCAAGATTTTCTTGAAGAGTGCCAATGATCAAAAGATTTTAGGTGAAGAGTGCCAATGAGGAGGAAAGTATGGGGAGTCTAGTGGGACAGGATCCCATGAGGTTTCTGGACAGGAGTTTATCCTCCAGCATGTTCTGTAGAAGGGAGACATGTTTAGCTGCCAGGAGCATGCAGTTTTAGGATTTTGGTGAGCCAGCTTAGCTATGTTGGGTTTAGATCACCTTTGACTAGGCTTGATATAAATAGGCAGAGACTTGCACGATTGATATGTAAAACTGGAGTTTTTTGAGACTTGCTGGACGTGGGGCATCATTTTCTTTTGAGGCCAATTCTTTTTTGTGTATTATTTCTCATGGCCTTTCCAGTTGTTAGAGATGTCTTCAGAGGTATTAACCAAAGGCATTTTGTACTCTATGGGTTGTCTGGCGTAATGAGGGAGGGATGAATATGAGAGGGATTTCTGACGAGGAAGGATTTTGTGATGAGGAAGGCCACGTGAAGGATTTCCTAGGACCTGACTTATCAAAGGAGGGACTACTGTCCACCTGTGTCACACTTCCTGTGTTCACCACTATGCTCACTTTCAGTGTTGGGTATACTAAGTGCCCCATGGGTTAGTTCATGGTACCTTTTTTGCACAAAGCGCATTGCCATTTGACTTGAGGCAGAGCTTTTGGCCATGGTTTTGATTCCGTGGATCTTCTGTCTGTTATGTCTTCTCTGTGTGATTCGTTAGGATGGGTCCTCGTATGGGTTCCTTTTGTTCAGATCCTTCTACTTCACCTGCCGTGAAGACCCTGTGATACCCTGTACTTGGGAGAAGTAGATAACAAACAGGAGAGGACCCAGGACTGAACCCCTCGCCTGTTCATGTTGTCAGAAGCTCAGATTGATTTGTGTCTGCTACTTAGGGGATCTGTTCAACCCTTGATGTGGTTACACATCAAACCTTATGATAGGATTGGATGGTATACCTTAGTAGATTTATCTATCTATGGGGAGTGGATTGAGATTGAAAGTCTGGCCTGTAATAGATAGTGTGAACTTGTTTACCCTTTTGTCTACGGCTTTGAAGTTCATCAGGTTCAGAGATCTATCAGGACTTTTGATCATGATTCTGAGTTACAAACAGGTGAGGAGATGTCCATTTGAGTTTACCAATAATGTAAGTTCCATGATGATACATTCTATGGCCTTGCATGGCAGGATCAGGCCAGGCAGGCGAGGCGTGGTTCGCAGTTCCGTGGGTCCCCCTCCTTGTGAGAGGCTGTGGTGTTATCTGCTGTCAGCAGGCAAAGCCTGAGGTGAGGCTATGATTGAACATGGTACTTAGGTGGGGTGCTGTCTGCCTAGTGGGTTTCTGTAGTTCATGTAGTCCTGGGTAGTTGTCTGGTCCCATGGATGCTGTGTTCTTGTGCTGTGCTCTGTGTGTTTTTTACCTCTGCAGCAGTGAAGGAACTTTGCATTCTTTTGTATAGAGATGGGCTCTTTGGGGGGGGTGAGAGGGTAAGTTAGCACAGCAACTATCTGCCCAGGATGTTGGCAATATCAGTTGGGTCTGTATATTTAATTGCCATTGTGCTGTAACTCAGAGCAGATCTGAGTGTTGCCATTGAGATTCTTGACATAGCTATAGAATGCCTTGTGGTTGTCTTTAGAATCAGTGGCAATTTTGTTTTTGTAACTAGCTTTGGAGGATTTTATCAGGGATCACAGCGTCTTACTGAGGCTGGCCAGGGAACTCCTCCACTCATGGGATTTTACTCTCTTTTGCAACAGTTTCTTCATTCTGTTGTATAGTTTGTTTATGGCAGGGGGCCACCAGATTAGCTTCCTTTTTTGGAGGATAGCGTCTTGGTTCTGTTTGGGATAGCATGATCCATGCACTCATGTAAGTGCTTATAAAGTGCAATTGTGTAGGATTCAGTAGTCGTAACTGTATTGTCCATCTGCATGGGTGTGATGAAGTTCACTACTTCTGTCTTAAGAAGCATGAAGTTGGCTTTGGAGAAATTTTTTACCATGGTTTCCTTAATGGGGGGGTGGGGGAAGGATGTGGATATCTAGGGTAATTAGCTTATGGTCGGATCGGACCATTAAGGTGTTGACTTCAGGTGTGGAACACTGGTCACTCATGTTGGTAATGACTAGATCTAGGATATTTTTGCCCCTGGTGGGGGTGTGGATCAGTTGATCTAGGCCATTGGAGTTTATGAATTCCAGAAAGCGTTGAGCAAAGGAGTTGGTACATGAGTAGTTTTCCCAGTTAATGGTGGGGTAGTTGACATTGCCCATTATTAGGGTTTTTGGTTGAACCCTAATATTTTCCAATACATCAAGAAAAGAGGAGTGGGAATGCTGGGGCATGGTGAGTGATCTATAGCAAGCTACAATTTTGATTGCAGTTTTGCCCAGAGTTAGTTGCACTTGAATAACCTCAGCTGCATTATACTGAGCAACTAGCCTGGAGGTGTGGATATCCTTAATGAATATGGACACACCTCCATCTTTGGTGCTCCGGTCCAGGTTACATGGCCGAAAAGTGTGGTATGAGTTATAGCCTGGTAGTGCAGGGGTGCTCTCTGAAGCCTTGAACCAGGTCTCAGTCACTGCACAGATATCGATGTTCTCCATTTTAAGGAGTGCCTTGAGTGAGTGCATTTTGAGATTTAGACTTCTAGCATTGAGTAGCATCACCCTCCATTTTTGCTTGCCTGTTCCTGTTATGGTGGTGAATTTGTCATTTGAACCTTGCCTAAAAAAGGCACTATAGGGGCAGCAAGAACCTTAACCAGTATCCAGAATCCCAGGGGTGACAGGTGCAGGCCATCTCTGGCAAAGCATCGTGGTCTGTCGACCATGTCATCCCAGGCAGACAGATAGTGGATCCCTTTAGAATGGCACCAGAAGCTTAGCCAATTGTTGAAGTCAATCATTTTGTCCTTGTACTGCAGCATCATTCTGGGTGATGGCAGAATGCTACTCAGGGTTAGGGTCATACCTGCCTGGGCTACAAGATCAGAGAGCTCTTCCATGTCTCTTTTCATGTAGTTCAGGGAGGTACGTCTCAGGTCGTTCACACCAACATGGACAATGACAAAGTCATATTTGTACTTGTTGTGGAGTGACCTGAGTGCATGGGTTATGTGGCGGATACTGGCACCCGACAGGCAGCTGAGAGTAACCTTCTCCTTGTTTAGCCTGGTGAGTGGGACATCAGTGTGCCTGACTATAGAGTCACCTATGACTAGTGTGTTGGGTACGTTGCTTTGCTTTATTGGTTGTGGTTGAGTGGCACACTGAGTCTGTGGGCTAATGTGTCATTTGGGTTGTGTTGGGGGGGTGGAGATTTCTTGCATTTCTGCTTTGGAGGTCTCTGTTGCTTGAGCAGATTATTATTGAGAGCCTCCGCGAATGTTTTTGTGTTTCTATGTGTGGATTTTGGTGGTGTAGATTTAGTGAGACTATGTGATGAGTGTGGTATGGTGCAAGTGTTTACCTTCTCCTTTTGACTGTCAAGTTCAGTCTTGATTGGAGAGAGCTTTACCTCCAGTTTGGCTAGATAAGTGCATCTCTCACAAGTTGTAGTGTTGGGTGGTAGGAGGAGAGGGTTGTCTGTGTACATGAGGCAATTTCTACATTGCCCCAAGATGCCCAGATTCGTCAGAAAGACAGGAGAGAACACTGGGAGCTGACCCATGGACATGCCTGAATAAAAAACTATTTTCCTCTAGATAAGTGAGGAAAGTGAGTATAAGAGCTGTTTTTCTCTAAGCAAGTGAGGAAAGTAAGTACCAAAATTGTTTTCCTCTAGGTAATGAGGAAGGTTGAGTGCTGTAGTAATTAGTAGGTTATTTAGTGCTTACAAGTTCTGAACAAGTGCTGATCACGAATAAGCAAATTCAAGTGCTAAAACTAACAATCTGTATCTGGACTAAACTAGTTACAGGAAAGGGGGGAACAAGTGCAAATGCGGGCTTTTAAATCAGAAAGTTGAGAGAGATGGAAAAACTGCCCAAACGGCCAATAACTACAGTTTCTGGGCCAGAACCACTCCTTATGTGGTAGATAGGTTGCCACTCCCACTGATAAGCTAGAAGGCTTTCCTCCAACACAGAAAGCTTGGGGGGGGGGCTCAGATGCTTACATACAGCCCTGGATACAGCAAATCTGAATCTGGACTACACTAGTTACAGGAAAGGTGTGTGTATATATATATATATATATATATATATATATATATATATATATATATAGTTTATATATATATATATATATATATATATATATATATATATATATATATATATATATATATATATATATACAGAAAAGTAGCTAAAACAGCAGTAAAAACAATTCAAATGCAGTGCAAGCTAGCACACTTGAGTATGTAGCAATGTTAGACCAAACAGTTTGTTTGTTTGTGTCTTTTGGCTTTTCCTGGTTAGGGGTCGCCACAGCGGAACTCCGGTCCGCTAATGATTGGCAGTTGATTTTTACGTACTGGCTTGCCAGGCCTGAAGCACAACTTTCAAAGAAGGTATGCCCATTCACGCATGTCTCCACACAGAAGACGCTGTAGCTGAGAATCGAACCGGACAGCGTCTTACTGTGAGGCGACAATGCTACCGCAGCACTACCACCGCGGGTGTTAGACCAAACAGTTTAAAAAATGCAATTAAATTAAAAATGACTAAAAACAAGTGCAGAAGGAGTCTATTAGGTAGAATGAGGTAAATAGATGGGACTGGGGAGGAGTGTCCCAGATCAAATCTACAGTGGGGGCCAGCAACTGCAAAAGCCTCCAAATTTAAACAACAAGACAGGAATAGGGAGAGTGGGTATGGGAAAATCAACACCTTCAGCAGACATCTGAAAAACTATACAGTGAAGCAAAAATAACAGTGCACAACTCTGAATTCAGCCAGCAATGATATAAAATTAGTCAAACAACAATTACCAGTACACAACTCTGAAGTGGCAGAAAAATATTCTCAGCTCTGTATATCTCCAGATAGTTTGAAGAGCACTCTGTGAGGACACAGGAAGGCTCCAGCAATGATACTTGTTTGCCAGTAATATCACACATGAGCAGTGGCCAAATGTTTTAGATTTATGCAAAATATTTATAAAAACTTAGAATACACATTAGGAGGGATATGAGTAACTAGGATGAGTGCGATATTATGCCTATTGTGGAATTGTGAAGTGTGCTACTTGGTCAGTTATGAGGTGGAATAAATGTAATTTTCTTTTTCTCACTTAGATTCAGGTTATCAACCTGTTTTGTCTCCCAAGGGTGCTGTTTGAGTTAAGGCATTTATCATATTTGCTGTTCTCCACTGACTAGAAAATTACAAAATTTTATCTTCAGCTATGTGTGGGATGGTAAGAAGCCTAGGCTGTCCTGCAAGAAACTGTATATACCCAAAAAGTGTGGGTGTTTTGTAGTTCCAGATCTACTTAGCTATGGGAAGGCCATTATGTACTCTACATATATAAGGCTGAGAGGTCCCTGTCAACCGGTATGCTTGGAGATGGAGTTGGTACTTCGATATCTGAGTGGTCCTGTACATGTAGATGTACATTCTTACAAGATCGGGAATCCTGGTGGTATGAATTTATGGACTGGGAATGTAGGCAAGACATTTAGCATCAATGGTAGGAAGTTCGATTTGAATTTCAAACTTCATTGTAATTTGAAGTTTGTTGTGTATATTGCTAAGTGTACTTCCTGCATAGCATTCTACGTTGGGAAGATGGAGCGTAGGCTCCATGATAGAGTGTATGAACATATCCATGCAATTGATAAAAATAAAAGTGACAACTCTTTGGCCAAATATTCACACTTGAGTGGGGGACATAGATTTACGTTTAAAGCAATAGATCAAGTTCAGCCTGATGTCAGGGGTGGCCCAGTGAATTTACTTTTAGAGGAACGTGAATTAGCTTGGCAATTCAGACTTAATGCTTTTTTTAGTCCTGGTCTCAATGAAGCATGTAACATCACTTGTTTGCTTAAACTAATATGTAGGTCATTACTCTTACAGCTAAAATACACATTTCAAAAACACTGAATTAAAGGCATTTTTATCAAAGTTGCTGAGCAGATCTAAAGAGGATTTTAATCCTGACGACAGTCATGAAGAATTTAATGTTTAAAAGATGTTTAAAAGGCTATAAGGAATGTTTAACCATTAATATAACAAAGCTGTTAGTCTTTCTTGTGGCTGTCTAGTGACAGCTGTGACCTCTTATCTGTTTCTTGAGGTTACTTCAGTGTCCAAATCGCTGCTCAGGTGGCTCACAACTTAGTTTAGCATGCCTGGTTAGCCATTACCCCTTTAACTGTTGAAAACATGTCTGCATTCTATAAGAGATCATATGTTATAAACTGCTCATAAAATGGCTTACATATATACTTTGGAATGACTGTGGTAACACTATAAATTATAAAACCAAAGGCACTCTATGGTTAAATGGTCACTTTGTATGGAAAATCAAACACTTGAAGTTATATGTCAAATGCTTAATAGTCACAAGCTATTTCTTGTAGTTTCTTAGTTTTTTTTAACTGCACTGAAATGCGAGCAATGTCTAGAGAATCAAAGTTAAATAATTTATCTCTGAGCATGGCATTTCTCAGCATGTGTGTTTCTTTGCTTATTGGAAACTTTGAAACAAACAAAGGGAAGCAGACGAAAAGGTCCATTTGGGAGAATAAACAGAAAACTTTTGGGAAGATTTTGATTTTACTAACTAACTGGAAAAATCTGAGCATAAATGAGTGGCATTATACCTTCAAGAAGACAAGTAAGAGTCAGTGAAGGCAAGAGAAACATGCTTTCTTGAATCACATCCAACTTGTTTATAAACAATGAACTTATGACCTGAAAGGTGGTTGCTTCACGTTAAGTTGCATTTGTTAAATAAATTAATGAATAAAAAACAAACCCCCAAAAATGAAATTCTAATAAATCAGCTTCAACATTTTTGTTGAATGTGTTAGTCTGAGCTAATGCATATTTATTCATATGTGTGTGTGTGTGTGTGTGTGTGTGTGTGTGTGTGTGTGTGTGTGTGTGTGTGCGTGCATGTGTGTGTTTGTGCTGCATTTATTTATTTTGCAGGCAAATATTGCATGCATTTTGTATCATATATCAGTATGAAATAATCTGGTGGGATGCAGTCTTCACTATTTAAAATATAGTGATCTAACCTCAAATTATTTGCATTGTGTACTACACTGTGCTAAGTAGCCATATTATACAGTTACATACATGAACCAGTCCATGCTCAGGTGTACAAGTATTATACAGTTACATACCTGAACCAGTCTGTGGTCAGGTGTACAAGTTTTATACAGATACATACATGAATCAGTCCATGCTCAGGTGTACAATTATTATACAGTTACATACATGAACCAGTCCGTCCTCAGGTGAACAATTATTATACAGTAACATACATGAAGTAGTCTGTGCTCAGGTGTACAAGTACTATACAGTTACCTACCTGAACCAGTCTGTGCTCAGGTGTACAAATATTATACAGTTACATACATGAACCAGTTCTTGCTCAGGTGTACAATTATTATACAGTTACATACACGAACCAGTCTGTCCTCAGGTGTACAATTATTATACAGTTACATACATGAACTAGTCTGTGCTCAGGTGTACAAGTATTATACAATTACACACATGAACCAGTCCGTGCTCAGGTGTACAAGTATTATACAGTTACATACATGAACTAGTCTGTGCTCAGGTGTACAAGTATTATACAGTTACATACATGAACCAGTCCATTCTCTGGTGTACAAATATAATGGGTAGAAAGGTACAATGCAGTGCAATGTCAGTAAACAATTCAAAGCTCAGTCCCAAAAGAAGAGAACTCTACTCTTTCCAGAGGAAAGGAAGCTCCCATTCCCCAAACATAGGTGGCACTGCATCTAAAAGCTTGTAACATACCCCACAGAGAAACACCTGCTGGTCCCAATTCCATAATTTAGAAGGTATGTTTTGGTTGTATGATGTATTCACCATATAATTACAATAAAGCTCTAGTTTTTGTGAATATAGATTATACCCTGCAAATTTGCCTCTTTGCCTAACTATACAAATGGGTAGCCACCCAGTGGCCACATTGACCTTCTTACCAGTCTATGCAGGTGCTGCTATAGACAGGAGCTCACAATGGCAGTCATATCATGTGTGATTCTGTTTGTAATACTAAGTGCCATATTCAACCAGATGGCAAAGTGGGTCCTCTCTGTACTGCAAGCTGATTGCATTGTGCACTTTCCCTTGATAGGGCTCAAACCTGATTCTTACATGCTAGCAATTAGTTTCAACAAATTCAGCCACATATACTGAGTCAGAAGATACAGCAAATGTACTGTTAGACAAATTCAGCTCCAACTTTACCTCTTTCTCTCCCTCAACCTTCCCTCAAGAAATACCATCAAATATAATTCCCCATCCTGTCATTATGGAACAGGCCCTTAATCCTCTCTCTCTCTCTCTAAGGCCAAGAACACTGCATCAATGGGCCCAGCAAATATCACAGGATGCCTCTAAATAGCATGAAGTAATACCCATCAGGTTGTCTGGAATTGCTGTTTAACTGTAGCCTCCAAACAGACCTTGTGCCTCATGAATGGAGAACAGCAACAGTCATCCCTCTACATAAAGGTGGGCCATCTACAGACCTTAGAAATTACAGACCCATAAGTTTCACTAGTCTCATGAGCAAAGCCATGGTAAGAATTGGGTAGTCCACCTCTACCATTTGGAATGTCATCTAGGTCCAAGGAAGTCATTGTTCAACTGCATTCAGCATTTATCAAACCTATCATTATGTAGAATGTCCCCTTTGGTTTGCACCTAACCAGGAATTTCCAACAATTGGAATGTCCACAGAGGTTCCGAACTAAAAGAATACAGGGCATAAGTAACATGTCCTATGCAGACCACCTCAAGGCCCTATCCCTATTCCTGTATTCTGTCTCCTACAGGCTGTTGAGGGTTGATCTATGCCTGCCATACAAGGCATTGTCAGACCCCACTCTGACAGACTTCCTGCATATCTACAAAACAAGTAGCCCCAGAGATGCCTGTTCTAAAGACTTAAACCTTGCCTGTGATATAAATAGGACCTGCTGGAGAGACAGGAATGTTTCCCAGAGACTACCCCTTCTCTGGAACAGGCTCCCCATCAATTTGAATCAGAGTTCCTCTCTAACACAATTCAAGTGTAACTTGGACAACTAGATGAGGAACAGAAAATACATCACTGGTTTAGTACCTATATCTGTAATGGGTACAGGTAGTCTGTAAATAGTTTATCTCCCAGACTCCTGCTTGTAAACGTTTCACCTCCCAAGCCCCTACTTACACTTATCAAGGGTACCAAAAATTGCCAGAGATTTGGGATGCATAGCTAGAGTTAAAAAGTCCCTTGTGGTCTTTAGCTTAGTAAACACCTATGAACCTATGCTGTCCCAGTCCACAAATTTGTGCTCATTCCAGCCTAAGAAAACTTGAGCAGTGTTACAATAAAAGAGTTAAGCTCAGCTCCAGTGTAAACAGAACCCATCACTGTATTACATAAAGTTCAGTTGGTTTGAATACCCAGATTACCTTAACTACTGACAACTCAAGATATCACAAAATTGTATTTATCCCAGACCACTGCCCATCTCTTAATATTTTTCTTCAGTTGTATACTCCCACTAGAAAACTTCATTCCTCCAAGAAATTCCTGACTTCTGTAACTCTAGTGGTGACCTATTTTACTCTAGCTACATTGCTAAAGTCTGTAACTCACTACCCACCTGCGTCTGACAGATTATAAAAAAAAATACTCCAAGTCCTCACTAAAGTCATATTTCAGAAACACATGGATCTGTCACTGTACCTCACCTCTTGGATAAACTAACATTTTCCACTCCATCTAACGTTGCCTTTCTCTGTGTAGACATATAGGGCCTTTCTTTATTTTACATTAAGCTACTATATAGCCTTATCTTCTCGAGTTCCTCTCATTGTACTATACTCATTACTTAAATTCTCTTAGCCTCAACTCAATACATCCTCAAAAATGCTCCACTGAAATGTGATATGCTCTTCTTAATGTTTCTTGAATGTGAAATGCTCTGCTGTCGTTTACGTGTCTATGTATCTTATATGTAAATGTTCTCAACTGTACTGTAGTATTTTGTATATGTGTTGCAATGTATACTGTATATTGCTACTCTTTTTTGTTAGAGCTTTTCTCCCCATACCTCAGCTGAAACGTTTTTTTTTTTAAACCATCCAGACTTTATCATAAACAAATGCAAGTAAATAAAAGGAAGCAATGAATACTCTTCAGTTAATTATGACAAGAGACATGACATGACCTTGGGAGAGACCTAATTAAGGAAAACACAGGGGTGCATATTTTCATGAAGAGTGGTTTATGAAAAGAACAGATATCTACTTTAGGTAGATAGACTTGCAAATAGCGTAATAAAAGGTGCATGAATAAACTAACAGCTGCTGACAAAGAACTAATCCTATGAAACTGCATAGAGTATTGTCACTTCCATCAAGCCACTGCCAGTTCCATACCCTTCTCCATTCCATTTTTGCCCATGTAAAGCTTTCTTAAACCTCTATCACATAACTTGCATTATGCCAAGGCTTCAGCCAATATGTTCCAGGATACCATCTGCCCTCTGTGAGTCAGCATTCCTTTAACCCAACATATAGTAAAACCTCCTATTCTACTGACAGAGATGCATCCTTTTCCCTCTCTGGAACTTGTCAATTACCACCAGAAATCATTGTTATGCACTTCTTTAATGTCAGAGAGATAAAGAACGTTTATTATGCTTCTTTGAACACTTATGATCAGGTCTCACACTGCAGCATATGTGGTAGCAACCAAAATATAACATCTGAAATATTTTCACATTTCCTCAGCCATGTGAGCAAAATGAAAGTGTGTCAGAGTGAAGAAATGTCAGAGAACTTTTTAATCTCTGCTAATCAAATGAACATCAGTTCTGTCTAGTTAAGTGTTTTGTGATCCTATCTTCATCTCTCTCTCGCTCTCTCTGCAAGTTGTAGTAAATTGAGACAAAGATTGCGTATGCCATAAATGATCATTTAATAAAGATATTTCTTGTTTAAAAAAAAATAATTATAATTGGATTAAGACTTCATGTGTCATGAATAATTATGATTGGATCGCCAGTTATAACTATTTGTTAATGTGTTCTCAAAAGTAAAACAGATTAAAATTATTCACCACTTCGGCAAATTTCTTGTAATCATTTCTTGAATATACTGACAAATCATGATTTGTGACCTGATCAATATCTCCTCAGTAATAGACAGGCAATTCTGATAGCATGCTAAACTGGGAGGGAATAACTTCACTATAGCAAGGTTTCTAAGAACCTAGTTGTGACAACATTGTTATAGAGAGGTTCCTAATTATAAGCCTTGGTGTTATAGCTTAGTACCTCTTGCTCTGCCACAGAGATAGCATTCCTCACAGAACTGCACAGAAAACCTACTAACAACTGTGAATACTGTAACACACTTTGCATTGCCAAATAAAAACCAACCACAATCAAAGTGCATGCCAAATCCAACAACTTAAAAAACTGTTAAGCACATTGCGCATAAACAAACAGTAACAAAAAGTGAAGCACATGTTTACTATACATGGGCACAGAAGGTGGGCTGTCCTTCATTTTGACAAATATAGCTCCCTTCAGCACCTTATTTGTAATTTCTTTTCATCACAGCTGGTGATACAATATAATTTTTTTAAACTTCCCCCCACTGCTGTGTACCTTGAAGTGGGGATAGGAAAAGGGGTGTTATGGAGGGCTTGTACCACTGCAAAAAATAATTTTCTGATTTTAGACATGGAGGGGAGCTAATCTCAGTGTAAATTTAGAAACACTATGGCTGCTAAATGATTTACCAGAAACCAAACAATCTGACATTTTCTAAAGAAAGACTTTGGACTCCAGTGCAAGGCCACTGATGGATTATTTTTGTGTATTACACAAAATGGAAATTTACAAGAGCCAAGCATTTCAAGCATTCTGGCTATAAGTGATAATTCAACATGGGTGTTATAATGCGCATACAGTGCCTTAGATTTAGATCATCTTTCAGTCATTTCTTTAACTGGCAGCTGTCAGGGTTGACAGTTTATCTTCATACTGGCTAACGTTTACACTGTCAGCACATATGGGCAACTAAAACTCCCCATGATAAAGACTCCAATCATAACTATTAGTATGTGCTCTCAAAGAGGATTAAAAATTTCACATATTTCTGAAATCTGTTTCAAGCATTGCATTTGGTGATAATCACAGACATATGATGATATGATGAACTCTCGAGACTTTCCTCAGCCCTTTCATTTAACCACGACATTTTTGTTACTCTTGTATGCTACTATCTACAAGACTAATTGCACTTTTCTAGTAAGGCAGCCAAACCTGTTCAATGATGTGTCATCACCAGTGTACCACGGTGCAACAACGGTAAGAACCAGCATTTCAAAAGCTATCATCTTCATCTTCCTGTACCATTCTAAACTGTCCCTTCTCACATGACTTCATAGTTCAGCCTAGTGGTGATTATAAATCCATATCAGAGTAAAGATAAAATGACCACACAACAAACTCCTAAATAACAAAATACTGGATTCAAATGGTTAGTAAATTACATTGTTATGGCTAGGCTTGTATAGGGCCTAGGGCCGATAGCTTAGTACCAGCCTATGAACCGCAAAAGACTACAATACGCAAAAGTAAACATTAAAGAGGGAATAAACCACTCCCACCCAAATTATCATGCACCCAACTGCATTGTTTGTTTTATTACTTTATCAAAGAGGATGTGGCTAGCAGTTTCTATTTTTGTGATCGATCCAGATAACGTTATTCCAAGCAATAATATTTAAGAAAGCACATCTCTCAAAATACTGCTCTCAGTGTTCTTAATGTACACATTATCAATTAGCAGCCCCCCCAACCAAAAATGATAAAAGTACTTTTTAGGGAAATATTCTCATCTCTAAGGATGTTTTAGATAGATCTGTGTTGCATGTATTCAGGCAAACAATTTTACTTGTCCTGGGCTCTATGATTCAAACTGTTACTGAGAGATCATTAAAAAATGTGTCCTCATAACTAGAATGAGTAAGTTTGGTTAGATAGTTGATTAAGTCAGAACATAAAGTCACAAAAAACAGCAGTAAATCCTAATCTAAATACAGCCAAATTCTAAAACCACTACCCTTCATATTTAGTGACATGAACTATTATTCCTTTCAGTATGATATTTCCTGACTCAGGAGTTTAGCATTCAATCATTTCTAAGGATTCACCCCCGTTATTTTCTTTTCTGGCCTCTTTACCATCAGGCTTCTTAGCTTTGCTATTTCCCCCTGTATTCCTGACGCTACACTACACAGCTTAGCAGTTTATTATTACCTTAGTGAGTGAACCACTAGGGTCCCCTTTCGAGCATATATCACTGTTACACAACAGCTAGATCACATCATTAACAGAGTGCTCTCACAAATGCATACGAAATACCTGCTTAGTTCCCACACTCTCAGGAAGAAGTACAGAACCACTAGGAAGAAGTACAGAACAAACTCCAAAAACAAGCAACCATGGGGGAATCACAACAACAACTCCGAACTGAAGATAATGCAGCAGCTGCATGGTGCCATAACATAATGCTTTTACATGACCTGATACATCTGGTTACACAATCTAATACATATAAAATTAAGTAACAGCACCTAGGCATTTACAGGTTGGTTTGCATTTGGACCATGGTAAATTTTTGATAAGGTGTGAGTTGTTTTGATTACCACAGGAAGTGAATTCTAGATGATAAGTCCAAGAGGTACAAAGACCCAAGAGGTACAACAAAGTGAGAGTTATGCATTTGTATTTGCATTAAACCCAAGTTAGTATCTGTCCACCTTGCAAGACAAATTAGGTATGATCAGACTGACCATCTATGCTAATTTTCATGTATGCAAATATGCAGATCACAGTCACCAGGTCCGGTTTGTTAAATGGCACACATGTTGAACAAATGTTCTACACAGACGTGGACTGTAGATGAGTAACAGATCATTGGTTTGTTCTAGTTATTGCTCCATCTGAGATTTGTGCACACACCATGTAGCCTCTGTTTTGTACACATACTGCACTTCTGCCCCTGGCCTTGAGCCTTTAGGTATGTGGGTTGCTTCTGTTCTACACAATCTGAAAGTATCAGTCATGGGCTGTTCACTCCTGGACTCTTTTCTATAGAACATGTGCAGACCCATTTCATCTAGAAGTGCTCATGTTTCTCCCTTTCACCTGGAAGTGCTCATGTTTCCCCTCACAAGACAAACTGTTGCCCTGCTTGCCTGTAGCTATGCAACACTATTTGTTTTAATTTCACTTGTGTATTGCCTGCACAGGAATATCATCTTTATACCATATGGAGGCTCCCTTGTGTATGGGTGATTACACAAAATGTGGCTGTTTTCAAGAAAGAATCTAAAACAAAATAATGTTTTACTTATGGGCCATTTCCTACAGTCTGCAGCTACTGAGATGCAAGTGTTCCATATCCAAGTAAGTCTTCTGTGTATGTTCCAAATCCAAGTAAGTCCTGTGCTTATGTTCCACATCCAGGTAAGTCCTGTTTCCTGTGCCCATTGCTGGCTCTGTGGCTTCATTAGTGCTTTTGTGTGCTGTTTTTCATGCATGCCTGGCTTTGGTTCTCTGTTTCTATGAATGCCATATCATGTTTTGTAGTTTTAAAGGATGTACCTTTCACTTTGGTTGCACTATCACACTTTGTTTTATGGTGCTAATGTGATAAATATACCCTTATTGCTTTCTTCCATGCTCTCCATCTGTTATCTTTTATTGCTTTGCATTATACAACTGTATCATCATTGCTTTAGTCCTGTCACTCAGGCCACAGAGGTAGGAAGGAGATCTTCCCTCATAAATGGTGCCATGCAACCCCCTTATCTTTGCAGGTGTCTTTTCTGAAGAGGTGGAGCTGTACAACTGTGTTTTAGCGCACTGACTCACATATATTGTTCCTTAGTATTTTGATGTGATCCTGACTGTTTGACTGTGTGGGTAAACTTTTTTCCTAGTATTAAATTTTGTTCACTCTTGCTTTTGTCAAACGTTGGCTTACTGACCATATTTCCTAGTTTCATACACTGGTGTCCAGTTGAAAACACCAAACCTCAGAACAGTGTTTTGGGAAGTGTTGTTGCCCACTGGCTTTATCCCGACCTTTACAAATGAGGACACTTGACCAAGAGTCTAGTGGTTATCTGCAATGTAGATTAAACATATGTGTAGGAAGAAGTAGCCAGATTCAATACCATCCACACTAATTGTACACTAGGTGTACACAATTTATATTCAAGAACATCTCTACCACATCATTTTGCTTTTTAATCACTCAGAAATATTACACTAAGTGTATATGTAGTCTACACTTTGTGGTAACCTGTATGAATCCCTGTCAATATTTAAAGCTGCAAGAAAATCAGAAGGAAAACTAAAATTAGGAAGAAGAAGGTGGGAGTTATGTCTATGTTGTCTGTTCACTCAGAACAGTGTACATTTAGGTTAGGCATTAATGAATCCCAGAGCTTGACTTTTCAATGTACTGCACATAATGGAAATAGCATAAATAGTAATGTTTTATTCTTTTTTCATTTTATTATATTTTTATTGAATTTCATATTGCTTTTGTTAACCAGGTATGTCCGGCTGGGTTTACTCAAAAACCCTTTTCAGCAGGGTCCCAGGGAGAAAAGTTATTTATTAATTGTAGTGCTAATGATTTTCTTCCTGCAGATCTTGAGTTTATTCATGCAAGTATTCCCAGATGAAAGCATTTAAGGCAGACAGTCAAAAGTGGTAAATCAAGACTATGTTTAGCTGCACATCTGTCAGCAAGCGTTAACATTATTTTTCAGCGATAATCTACTAAGTATACAAATGAAATGGACAAGCTATTTTTGCCATCTGTGCAAGAAGTTAAGGAGGTGTAATTTGTAGTCTGAAATGTATACATAAAGACTGGTAATAAGTGCATCTTTAATGCCCAGAAGCCTTTGTTCTTAGGGTGGACTAAAAAATATCTGGCATTGACAACACAGATGAAATTTTACAATTAGGATTATCATTGTTCCAATTGTTGTGCCTCAGTATATTTTGAGAAAAGTTCTCAAAATATTAGGGACATGTACTTGTGCTGGAATAGTGAAAGCGAATGAAATGTTCAGTTTTACTACTTAAAGCATTTGGATTTCACATTGATTCAAGGTATTGCACAAGAGAAGTGCAAAAGCTTTAAGACAAACATAAAGATCAGACAGGTGTTCCCAGATGTGGAAGAAATAGGGCCACATCACCAAAAAGGGTATCTGGGACAAACTAGCACTGAAAAAATCCAAGTATGAAAGTTCTTTATTCACAGCAACAGAAGCTAGAGTTTAGGCAAACAGCTCAACTAAAAGCAGATTTTAAAGACAAAGCATATCTTGGAAAGTATGCAACTGACAAACAGCAAGGGAGATCTGCATGGCAATACCACTGCTGAAGAAATACCAGCAATCAACAGTGCTTCACTTCCACATCTCCACTCGCACTCTGCTAACAGCTTACACCTGGGGCACCTGCCCCATTCTCTCCAACCTATCTACAGTTTTTCTATGCAGAAATTCACTGCAAGTATTTCTAATGTTAACCTCTTTAGCAGTGAGAGCATGCCAGCCTATTCTTACAACTTCTCAGATAGTAATTAGTGACGTTCTACTTAGCAAAAGGTTTTAATTACACTTTCACGATAACATCAGATATAACCAGTAAAGCTAGAAATTAACTGAGTAGCCATTTATCTTCTTGTATCTGCAGTTAGATAAAGCCTCTGTTTTCACTCTTAAAGAAACCACAGTCTGGTTTCATATTCAAAGAGATAAGTCAGAAAATGTTAAATATCTGTAATCATGACACAGTAAATATCGCAGCTGTTAATGTACAGACACTCACATCAATTTCTAGACGAAATCTAAAAATGAGGGCACAGTGATGCATCTTCACTTCTTAACTCTGCACTACCCCACGGCTGTGGCAGCTTCCTTCAGTGAACATCCAGGCTACAAGATTTCATATCCCTTTTAGAGTCCCTTTTAGAGGAGTTCATAAAACCTTTTTTTTTAAACAAAAAACATCTTTATTGAATTATCACTTACAACATAGGCAATCATACATTTATGTAAATGAAAACAAACCATATTGATGTATAACATTATACATCACATATGCTTTTCTATACAGTCATTGCCAGTTGAACAATACACAGCTCATTCAATCCCTGCCTTCCCTTAAACCACATTCCTCCTCTAAAACATCATTCTGCATGTATTGCTCCCACAGTTACAATTTTGTCTATGTAATTTACTCCTACCCTTTTCTAAAGATCACATTTATCTCTATATATTCACTGCTTCTAATATAGTTGGTTTAGATTTTGATTTCCATTTTGACACCCACCAGAATTAAACTCAGCAAGGCCTTACTGTGTCTAGGCAATTCAAGTCCTGTATCACAGCCCAAAAAATAACTTCCTTAGTTACAGGGCTGGCCTTAGCCGAAATGGCGCCCTAGGTGAGGTAGTGCTCAGGCGCCCCTTAAGCCCCACCCATACCACAGTCATGAAACACCCCTATTTGAGCCACACCCACAGGGTCACTCCCCAAGAAAGCCAATCCAGTCATTTCCTTAAATTATTTAAATGCATAGGAAGAATAGCTACATTCCAAGGTGTCTTTATCTGCAACTACTTCTGCATAATATTTTCTACTTTAAATACCAGAGCCAGATCACGGTCAAACAGAGCCCTAGACAGGCTAATAGACTGCCTCCCCCCCAGAGCAGCTGCTCCTGCAGCAAACCACTCCCCCCCAGCAGCACCCTCCTCCTCTGCCATTCCAGTGTTCCATTATTTGGTTATTTCTCACCAGTTGCCACGCGTACTATTCTCTTATTTGATTCTACAGTCATTACAGATATTTAAATAAAATAGCACAAACACAGGTAGCCATTTGCTAAACAATACAGTCTCGCAATGAAAACATACTTAGCATAAGCAATAAACTTCTCTGCCCTTGAAACTCACATTCATTGAAATGGAAAAATTCATATTCATTGAAACAGCATGAAAACCCACATTCATAGAAAATGCATCTGGCCAGTGAAGAATTAAGTTTACCTTTGGGCTGTTTTCAAAACAGACTCCTTTCACACATTTTTTAGGGCCATGCATACGTGTATTTGTTCTTTGACTCACCTTCTTGATTGCATTGAATTATATTCCTTGTATAATATAGCACCACTTGTTAGAAAGTGTTTTAAATTTGTAGTTTTAAACATTATTTTTATATGCAGTGAAAAAATGTATGAACCAGTAACTACCCATTTCAGAAATTTTCAACCATAAAAGGCCACTCAAGACTTCTGTCATTATAATCCACCAATATTACTCTACACGCACAATCTCTGCAGATGTAAAATCATCTGAATTCCACACTAAAGAAATCCATACCTAATGAAGAGGTTGCTACCAGCAAAACAACTTCACTTATCAATGTTTTATCTACAAATTCAGTGCCTGCTTTCCCTGAAGAACTAAACTGCCTATATTGCATTAAAAATTGGTAAGTTGATAATACTGCAGTAGTAAATGACCAACAAGTTCATAGTCACTAGGCATCTCATACAAAGGACATACTCAGGAGTATAGAACCCCTAGCACCCCTTATAATGTACCAAATAATCAATAATAATATGGGCATTGCAATACCAGCACTCCATCTAGATGGTGTGGGAGTAGAATCCACAGCCTTCTACACCAAAGGCAATTATGCTAACACTGCTTTCAGATTTTACAACACAATGTGCCATTTGATAAACAATAAACAGCTAGTTTCACATAGAAACATTTACACTTGTTAGAGTAGGTTATACATTTGTAGTTTTGAACATTTTTTCAGTAAGCAATGAAACAAAATGTATGAACCAATAATGATAAAACTGCCCATTTCAGAATATTTAACCATAAAAGGCTCCTCAAACATCTGTCATTACAACCCTTGCCTTCAACCTGTACCTCCCTCATAACTCTGTATTTGAACAACATTTTTTTCTGAATTACTTAGACTTCCTTTAGACATTACATTAGTCTGTTAAATTGCAAATTACTGTCCACTGACTGTAAGAAATTTAAGAGCTGCAAAATATAATAGCTGCCACCTATCAGTTCTCTACACCTAGCAGTTCTAAATCACAGGATCATAATATCATAGGAAGTTACTAGGCTAATGAGCCTAGGGCCCTTACAAGACTAACAAGTTCTGACCTTGTTTCCATGATCAGCACCTATTGCTTGTGTATCCAGCAGAGACACAGGTGGAACCCCCAGGGTAAATTTACGGTTACCCATTCAATCATCCAGACTGTGCTTGAAGAGGGCCAAAGAGGTTCTCTGCTTTACATGAATTGAGAGTCTGTTCCACAGGTGTGGTAACCTCTGGGAGACAAATCCACCCCTCCAGAAGGTTCTAAAATTGTCTTCAGATTGATCATACACTCACTCAAATCGACTACTTTCAGATACGAACCCCTAAAAATCTAGTTACACAAACTTGAGAACACAATATTTAGTGCTAGTGCCACAGCACAATCACTCAGTGATGTTACTCTTTCTGACCTGTTTAGATTTATTTAGCATTCAAATCCATTCATTTTAAATATGTATCACCTGTCTTATTTGTAAGCTGCAACTATTAAGGTCTGCAGTAAGGCTTAGGAAATGTAATGTTTTCTGTTTACATTCTCTTTGTGTAAACTGTGATTGTAGGCAACTGTTAACCTTTTGTACAGTCTTTGTAAATCGTTGTAAAATTATCTTTTTGTACTACTGTTATGGAGCTTTTTTCCTCGAGTCTCCACTGAAAATTGGCTACTTGCCCAGCCAGACACTACCTGGTTAAAAAATGTAAAATAAAATAAATACAATTAACTTAGAACTTCCCCCTTTGCTGCTTGAAGGTGTGGCTCAAACACACTGTTCAATACAGTAATTATTCTAGGTCTCATTGCTGCTTAATATTTGTGTGGGATTAATTAACCCTCACTGCAGTATGCTGACTGCAGTACTTTGAACACTGGTGCCATTGTGTTGCACCCTTTACAGAGATCTCTTGTATGTGAGTAACTATTGTTAAAATCTACTGCCAATCATTAGCAGACCGGAGTTCTGCTGTGGCGACCCCTAACCGGGAAAAGCCGAAGACCTAGTAGCAGAGTCGCAGCTCAAGGGAGTCCTTGAGCAACCAACATAAAATGTTTTCTTAAGGTTAGGTGTCTGCCCATGTTTCTTCCGCTTCCCTTAGAACAACATTTTCCCACTGGTTGCCTTAATTCCATATCTTGATAATTGCTGACAACAATTTCAGTGAGGAAAGAGTGTTGTGGCTGTAGGAAAGACCTCTCTAATTAATCCCAAAGCATCCACAGCTTCAGTACCTTGATATACTACCATTTTAATAAATACAGACGGGACAGGAAAGCAAGAATGGGAAATCCATATCCTGTGTTGTTTTATTCTTGACATAATTGGTATACTTCAGAAAGACATGCTACTGAAGAATTATTAGACATAGTCTGAGCCCAATAAAATACTTGTCTAAAGGTATAGTAACATCTAAATATATACATGAAATGCCAGTGCTACTGGAACATTTATTTAATCATAAGCTCCCATAACTTTTATAGTACCTCTCCTGTACAGTCTGCAGATGGTAGCATATAAAGAAGTGCACAGACTATAGTAGTTACTGCATCTCTTTGTCAGAGAGAGACAGCGACCCTAAGACAAACAGATTTTACCAGGATTATATGACTCGGTTGGAATAACTTAGTCGGTGTGCACTTTGTTGTATTCAGTATAAATATGACTGCAGAAGTATAAGTTTCCCTTATTTTTATTGTTTTAAAATAGTGCCTCAAACTCTTGATAACCCTCCGGAAGGACAGGAAAAAAAAAAAAATAAAACAAAAGCACCTGTTTGATGCTGTTGCTATTTAATCACTGTGGTTATTCACGCTGGCAGGGTTTTTTCAGTCATCGTTTAGCAGCACCTGCCAACAAGTTCTTGCATTTATGTTATATCGTCATGTCTCTGTGAAAGCATCCTTTCTCTCTCTCTCTCTTTCTGTCTCGCTGTCTCTGTGGCATGATAAACTAGAACAACCTAGTGTATGTCATATTTTAACACCAATTCCAATGAGAATCAGTTTTGTTTGAATTTCCTAATGCAGTACAGCTTATTCGAGCTGTATTAACATCTCTCACCATCTGCAAAATATTTTGGCAGTACAGTCTACCTTAATTTCTCCAAAATTACTGGAATCTTGTACAAAATATTGTACTATTCTAACATGTATAACATTAATGATAATGGATGCTTACTTTTAAGGGGGTTTTGAAACTGATACCGACAGCCTAATTCCTAAACGTGCACATGCGTACACATGGAGTGAATTTCCGCGTTTGGCGTGCGTGGATGTGACGCATGCATGCATGTTCCTACTTAAAGGAGAAGACTCCACTACTACGGAGTGAAGGTTTTTTTTTTTTTTTTGTTTTGTTAATTCTTGAATCCATCCAGTCCTGCCAACCAGCAGCTGTAAAAGTGGGAGGGGCGTTCGCTTCCCCCTACGATTCTGGCGCCCTATGATTTATTTATTTTAATTAATTTACTTTTCTTATTAAGAAAAGTAAATTAATTAAAATAAATAGATAAACACAAATTGCGCCCTTTACGGGGCCGGCCTGTACGGCGCCCTAGGTGGTCGCCTAGTTTGCCTATGCCTAAGGCCAGCCGTGCTTAGTTATATCAATTTGCTGACTCAGTATTTCTGACAGAGCAGTCTGCAGAGAATTTTAAAGTCTGCCAGCTCATTACACTCCCAAAATATATGTTATCAATCACCTCTTCCTTCTTCATCACACCTCCAACATTTGTAATCTACCTGAGGAAAATTTCTTTGGAGTCTGCTTGGGGTATAAAAAACCTATGCAAACACTTGCAAGCAAAAATTATAAATCCTCTAGACTTTGTTGCATATATGGGTGCCATACATATATACTTCCATTGTTTCTTTGTGAATTTCTTATCCAATCTCTCTTCCCAATCCCTTCTAACCTCCCTCAATTGTTTCCCATAGTTATCATGCAATATTCTATGTGCTCTATTAATAATCCCTTTTTAACTGCAGCTTCTCTTCTAAATTCAGCTAAAAAAACTTTATCAGTACTGGTCTTTGACGTAGGATGCCACTATTCCTTTCTCTTTGTCTGTACTCTGACATCAATTCTTGATATGGAAGGCAGCCTCTAGCCTGCAGTCCAAATGTATTATTGGCCTCTTCCCGTTCTTTGACCTTTCCCTCCCTAAGTATTTCTGCCCAATACCTTGGTTCTTTTCCCAGTTTCTCCAGAAAATGTCAGCCACTTCCTGTCTATTCTCTGTACCCTTAATTGCAGTTAATTGGCAAACTCTCCTTTCTTCATTCCCATGTTGGCTTAGTTCTTCTTATACTTTCTGCTGCTCTACGAATACAATACTCTGTATGGCTGTTGTTATTCTCCTTAAGGATCTGCATCCTAAATGCCAGTCTCTCCTTATTTATTGAGCTTCCTCCTGTTTCATCATCATTCCCTTGCCACTTTGAATTATAGTTTTCTGCTTGTGCTATGTATAGGAGCCTTAACTGAGTAGGAGTCATTCGACAGATGTGGATAACAAAGCGCCTACATACCATGATACAATATTAATGGCAAAAACAGTGCCAGATTCAAGAAATAAACAGAATAACCTGCTCATGAATTTTAAAGCAGAATTTATTAGTTTGTAATGTGGAGATCCAGCAATCTGCATTTCAGTCACATTGCCTCCAAAATGTAACACTGTGGTCAGTGTGCAAAGGCTTAAATCCTCAAGCAAGAAGGCTGAAACAGCATCTAGGATCTGTTGTAAGTGCAGTGTGCTCAGCTCCATACTATAATTTCTACACATGTAAATGTAATTCACAGAACTACAGAAAATAAAAGGCAAATCTAAAGGAGAAAAATGAATGCCACCTGTCATGCTACTTTGAAATCATCTTTTGCAGGGATTAAATCCTGTATATTCTCATGTCACATGCCACTGTCCATTTACACTAACCCTGAGATCACTGTACCTCAACGGAAGACGAAAAGATTATGGAAAGTATGGCAATGTGATCTCAGACTTAGTACATAAAACTCCTTTCTTACACATTCACTCCTGCTATTTCACAATTTGCAATTACTGGTTTGGGAATCCAAAACAGTTACTGATTCTTTCTCTGTGTTATACAGCCATTATACATAATATTTAGTAAATTGCCTTCCATAATGATGCATAGAAATCACTGCCCTATTGTGTAGCAATTTGTTTAGACAAAGGAGTATTTAAAAACATGCTTTAGCTTTTACAAAGTGCATAATTACACAAACACACAGATATGTGTGTATGGGGGGTGGGGTTCTAAGCCCTTTTGCCCAAGGCTGGATCCAGCACAAAGCTACCTAGGCAGTTGCCTAGGGCCCAGTGCCAGGAGGGGGGCCCACATGTCCATGCTGCATATGTATTTCTCCCCATGCAATAATTGTTTTCTGAAGATATTGAATGAGTTACTGATACACAGTTATAGTTAATAAGTTCCATGATTGTGCATCAGTAGCTGCATTAAAAAAAGAAAGAAAATGTGGTGATTTTCCACAAGTTGCCTGTATCTGTTTCACCCAGCCATTGTTTGCAAGCATGAAATAAGAGTTTTATGCATAGAGGGAGAACATGCCTTTTTTTAGAGATGAGTTATGTATAAAAAAAAGAAAACTTTTCTTGCTGCTTTCTGGAGGTATCCTTACCTCCATTCTACATCACATTGCTTCTGCCCATCCCCTCTGAACAGTGAGAGATGCAAAGCTGTACTGACATTTTTTTTATTGTTTTAACATTTGTTAACTGGGAAAGCCCAACTTTGAACAAAGCCAATTTTCAGTGGAGGCCCATGGAGAAATGCTCCAAATGCATGTTTTTGAACATGGGAGGAAACCAGAGTACCCAGAGGAAACCCACACAAAAGCAGGGAGGACATGAAGGCTCTGCACATAAGGCACTCCAGCCAAGAATTGAACCAGAAAACCTCTTGCTGTGAGGCAGCAATGCTACTGTTGCACCACTCTGCCATCCTTTAACTACATGCAAATGTTAAACATCTGTAAATCTGCATGAATTAGAAGCATGGTTAAATATCTGTGCAATTGTTAAAAGAACCAGCAAAAACCTTGATGAATGACTTGCTCCTGTCCGATGGTAAGTTCAGCAGAGCTGTGGAGACTGCCGTCTAAAATCTTTTCTTCTTTTTCTGTCAGTTTTTGTTTTTATTTAAAAGTATAAGCCTCTTTAAGGGTGAGGTATGAGGAGAGTTGTAGACTGTGTAAAAATAATATTGTGACAGTAGGCAGATTATTTTATTTATTTATTTTTCATTTGTTTATTTTACATTTGTTTAACATGAAAGTCCAACTGGGTGTGAGTCCATTTTCAGCAGAGGTCCAGGGAGAAATGTTGTACAACATGTACAATAGATTAAAGTTTACATGAGAAATTTACTACAAGGATGCAAATAGACTAAAGCTTACTTGAGAAGATTATTGCAAGGACAAAGTTTTGATCCACTTGTATAATTATAAAATCGTATACAAAAGTTTAACAAGAAAACTTAGAAAATATAATTTCTGAGTCTACAAGCATAGATTTTACAGTTTGAGTAGAATGGAAGGGAGACAAAGTATATGGTCAGGTTTATAAAATAGGAGTGGAAACAGAGATTTAGTTATAAGCAGAAGTGAGTAGAAGAAATTAAAAGATTATGTTCAGGCAGAAGTTTCTAGGGACGGCAAGAATCAGTTTAATGTAGAATAATCCAAGGACATTATGGGTATAGTGCCTAAACAGACTAGAAGGATGATTTTATATAGGGACTGCTTTTGGGATAGAGTAGTGAAAGTGATAGTAATTTGGGGATTAGCAGGATAGCAGTGTAAAAGATAATCAGGATTACAATGAAACTGGAGATGTATATACAGTTTCTGTAGGGTGATTAAAGTAATAGGAAGAAAGTGCAATGATAGTGGATTGTAGAAGTAGAAGGGTAAAGTGTGTTTATCCTTGAGAATTACAGATTAAATATTATTTTAAATGTGTGTGTGTGTGTGTGTGTGTGTGTGTGTGTGTGTGTGTGTGTGTGTGTGTGTGTGTGTGTGTGTGTGTGTGTTTGTTTGTGTCTGTGTGCAAAGAGCATTTCTGGTTGTGTCTCATATTTTTGCTTTCCTTCATGAAATGTTTGATTTTCTGTTAAATCAGTGAGGATTACAGCTATTCAGTAATCTAATCATTAGAATTTCATGGTGCTTATTGTTTAGAAAATGCACATATATGGAAAACCTATTGTTCTGTTATCTTTTTTAATGCATTACAGTTAACTACCTCTCACCTATTCCCAATTTTGCAGAAGATCTCTGATTTTGCTTTCTGGTTTTGCCACTTTCTCATAAAATTATTTTGTGGTAAACCAGTTAGGATTATTGTCAGTCAATAATGCCAGTCATTAGAGTTTCATATGTGTGACTTAGAGTTGAATGGATTTCATCTGTTTCTGATTTTGCCTCATATTTTGCTTTCCCTTGTAAAGTTCTTGATTTTCTGGTAAACCAATGGTGATTGCAGTCAGTCAATAATGCCAGTCTAATTAGAGTTTTCTAGTTTTTAGTATTCAGGAAATGCGCATATAAGAAACAAATGTTGTTTCATGAACTTTTTAAGAGAATTACAGTTGTCTTCCTGTCATATGTCCCCGGTTTTGTAGAATGTTTCTGATTTTGCCTCATATTTTTGTTTTATCCCTCAGTAAATTCTTTAGTTTTTGGTGAGTCAATGAGGATTACAATCAGTCAATAATATCTGCCCTTAAGAATTTAATGGTTCTTTTTATTGAGAAAACTCATGTTGATGGAACACATTATGTTCTGTTAACTCTTTACGTAAATTACAGTTGTCTGACGCTTATCATAGATAATTAAGGCTATGAACTGTTAGTGAACTTCTTTTTCTATTCAGAAGTGCAAGCTTTGATTTCTTCCTCCTCCATTTGCCTATTGTGTGACTTTGAGCAAGTTAACCAAATAGTGCCCCGGGGTCACCCCCTTCAAAAAAGTAAGTGTACCCAGTGATTTTATACTTTAACAAATAGATAAAATAATGTCTAAAAACGGTCCCTTCTTGGGTATTTGTCTCTCCATTATATTTGACTTTCTCAGAATGTTTTAGCAAAAAAGTTCAGAAGAATTTTGGGCTGTTCCTTGTAAAAAAAAATGGCTTTCTGACAAAGTGTTGTATATTACAGCTCTTAAAATCACAGATATGCAAGTTTCAAACTTAATATTATTCATAAAATGCTTGCTAATGCAAAGCTTGTTTTGTTGACATTTTTTCTAAGAATATAACAGAAATATTTAAAATCTGTTCTTGATTTTCGGCCTTTGTTTCTCATTCCTTTTTTAACACCTTTATTGTATTGTCACTTGTGACACAGGCAAACTTATATTTATATAAACAAGTTCACATTTACAAATGTTATACATCACATATATTGTTATATATCATATAATCAAGGCAAAATTACAAAAAAATTGTTCAGTTCCTGCCTTCTCTTAAACATTATTCATCCTCCAAAACATTTTTCTGCATGTATTGTTCCCACAATTTCAATTTTTTCTATGTAATTTACCAAAGCTCCAAATTCCTGTTCTTTTATTTTGGTTGCAACATTCACTGCTTCAAGTATAGTTGGTTTAGATTTTGATTTCTATTTTCTAGTAATTTTTTTTTTGTCAGCCACCAGATTTAAACTTAACAAAGCCTTATTATGTCTAGACAATTCAGGTTCTGTATTCCAGTTCAAAAAAATCATTTTAGTTACTTTCATTTGCTCACCCAGCATTCCTGAAAGAGTATTCCATATGGAATTTTTAAAGTCTGCTAACTCATTACACTCCAAGAACATATGCTCCCAGGTATCTCTTTCTTCCCCAATGCACCTCCAACATTTACCATCTTCCTCAGGAAAAATTTTTTGGAGTCTGCTTGGGGTATAAAAGTACCTATACAAACACTTCCAGGCAAAACCCCTAAATTTTCTATAGGTTGTGTTGCAAATTTGGGAGCCATACATATGTCCTTCCATTGTTTCTTTGTGAACTGTTTATCTAATCTCTCTTCCTAAGCATTTCTGGCCTCTTTGGATTGATTCCTATAGTTATTGTGCAATATTTTATATGCCATACTAATTATCCCTTTTTTAACATCAGCTTCTTTTCTAAATTCTTCTCTCTAAGTGCTTCTTCGCTCTGAGCTCCTGAAAGCATCTATACCTTCCTAGGAAGCCTAGGCAATAAATCTGATCACTTGTATATAACTTGTTTGTACATATATCAAATAAATAGTTCATTTACATATTTCTTTGTGGTTATTTTCTTAGGGTAATCTAAATATGTTTGATTACAATCAAATTTGTTCTAATATGTTTTGGAGTGAAACCTGGTTATGCTACTTTCTATTTTTGTTACCTATGTAATCTTTAATTGTTTTGTAACTGGAGCTTTTCTCCTCGGGTCTCCACTGAAAACAGGCCCCTGGCCCAGCTGGACCAACCCGGTGAACAAATGTCAATAAATAAAATAAATAAATAGATTCAATTAAAAACTCAACCAGAGCAGGTCTTTCATTTAGTCTTCTCCTATCCCTTTCTTCTCTTTGTTTACAGTCTGATATCAATTCCTGAATGGGAAGGGAATCACTAGCATGCAATATGAATGTCTTCTTATTTGTTCTCAATGCCTTGATTCCTTTGCCAGCTTTCTCCACTAAATTCCAGCCCACTCTTCCCTATTCTCTGTACTACTAATTGCAGTCTTTCCAACCAGCAGAATCTGATATCTCCATTGCCATGTTGGTTTAGTTCCTGGTATACTTTCTGCTACTTTATAAATATAATATTCTAAATGACTGTTGTTATTCTCCTTAATGATCTGGGTGCAAAATCTCATTCTTTCTTTGCTTCTTGAATTACACCCCCCCTCCACACACACACACACACACACACACACACACACACACACACACACACACACACACTTCATCATCAACCCTTTCCAATTTGAATTGTAGTAATCCTGAACCTCCTTGTTCTATTGGAAGGATCAACTTACCTCCTTCACTCTTGCCCCCTTCTCCTCCCAAATAAATTCCTTCAACTCTTTATTAATTGTTATCCATAACTTCTCCTCTGGTTGATAAAAATATAACTGACTGTGTATAAAATTAATGGAACTAAAAACTATTTTACTGCTTGTATCTATATATATAGGCAAGAACTTCAAGTTTCTCAGTTTTTGTATTGTCTTTTGAAAAGTAAAGAAGAAAATGCTATGCACGCTGACAGGTTTAAGCAGTGTTTTATGGTCACTGAGGAAGGAAAGCCTAGTAGTGGGATACTGATATGGCTGAGTGGGGCCTTGGTCCAGTATCCTGCCTAGGGCCCCATTTTATCATTACAGCTCTGGTTCTGCCTCTTTCGTAGCCATTATAATTTGTATATTGTTTATGTGCATCACATCCTGTTATCATACAGTAACAAAATGATTATTTTCACTAATGCCTAACTACCCAGTTGCACCTATTGTAATTCTCACACTAGGCACATTTGCCAAAAGCAGAGTTACAGAAGGTGAGAATCATAAAAATGTTCTTTTAGCTATATGTCTGCCTTGTGACATTCAGTAGAACTGCAAAAGGTAGAAAAACATCTCAAATTCCTGGTAAGACAGACACAGTAATCATACACTGAATGAAAGCTTCCTGAATGACCTATCTAGATCTATCATGTATTATCATTGACAATTACATGTTTTAATGCAGTTCCAGCTTTATAGTCTGATACTTTGTGTATGGTTTAATTCTGACTTGGTACATTAACCTATTATATATATTTTTTTTCTGAACATTAAGCCATCTTATTTATTTTCCAGCCCAAATACTTAAAATAATGTAAGGTAATTACTGTTAGCTTACTTTGAAACTAAAGCATTACCACTAGGTTTATTTTCAGCATTACCCTGCATTCACTCCATTATGTCCATTAGCCTTGAATTGTTACTTTTTCTGCAGATGTCTTTTTATTCTTGGACGTCTGCCTCTCAGTCCTCTGTTCAGACAAGTCTGAGTAAAAATAGCTAGAAGAAAATTGCCCCTATCATCTAAGATTTTCTTTGTGCTTTTGTCATTGAAATGGCTGAAATACCAGCATTTGCAATATCTGAAAGGACTTCCTTCACTTCTGGTATTTTATTGACTGTGAATATAGACACAAGTTGTTCCAACCTTACGTGTTCTTATACAGTGTGCAACATATTGCTTAAACAGTATTTTTTTTATGTCTGCCTGATAAAGCAATTTTAACTGCAGCTCATTTTATTGTAATCACCAATATACCTCTCAACCTCTTACTTCAAGAAATCTGAGCAAAGCCAAAGTTAATGGGGGAAACAAAGGTCCAAAAATAGGGATAGATTTTAAATATTGCTCTTATCAACTTAGAACGTTGCTAGAATAGCAGGCTTAACATTACCATGCTCTTTCTGAAGGATATGAAGCCTGAAACTCAGATGTTTGTCATTGACTTCAATCCTCAGTGGTTTGCCACAAAACCACACATTTTATGAGCAACACACCAAAAATATGAGGCAAGAATCTGGACATTCTGTGAAAATCCGGACAGTTGAGAAGTTGACCAATTACATTTTAATGAATTATAACACAAAAAGCATGAGGATATAGTCCAGCAAAATGATTAGTGGTTTTGAAATTGTTTACTTTTAGTGGCTTTAATGTCTGTTTTAGATTCTATGATGGTTACCTGTTAACCAAAAAGGATTTAGTCAGCAGTGAAGTCACTATGAGCCATTCAGAAAGGACACCAAAGCTACTGACAATTTCATTATATTCATTTGTTTGATAACCAAAGCGCTGTGATCTGAGTCAGAAGGTTCTATCTCAAGAGCAACCTAAGAGATGCAAAAATATTTAATGCATGCTGTATTTACAATATGCTGATTTATACATCTACAATGAATTATATATTTTACAATGGTTATGTAATTATGTACATTCATAAAAGCAAAAAGAGGAAAACAGCCATTATTAAAAGCATTTGTAAAATTTGGTCATAAAATCTTTAACTGAGGGACTTTGTTTTGCATATATGTATCAGGACATTGTTTATAAATAAATGTTAGGAGTAAAGGGAAGTTGTGGCTTACAGTATTTATTTATTTTACGCTTGTTTTCCGGGAAAGTCCGACTGGGCAGGGCTGCCTGTTTTCATCCGAGGTCCTGGGAGAAAAGATCCACGGAAGGTTTTACAGAGAGAGAAGGTATTCTGATCTTTCTGACATCTTTGTACATCTGACATGGGACAGGAAATGGTCACGGAAAATCCAAACAAAAAAAATACCTATGGCCATGGGTATGATACTTAACTGGTAACAGTCTCCTCTCAGACAACAGGAAAAGGTATATAAGGTCTGGAGTGACTTCTGGTATTGGAAATTAAGGACAGGTAGCAGTGGTTTGAGGAGAAGTACCCAGCCGCAACCAGTGGTCTAATGCACAGGCTACAGAAATTACAAAAAGAGGAATGTTTTTAGGATGGATTGTAATCTGAGTGCTGGACCTGAGTTCCAAATATCTTAAGGAAGCTCATCCCAGGTTTTGTGGATTAATATGAAGTATGTTCCATGTGAGTCTGATATAGAGAGTTTGAGGGTCTCGTGAGAACAAATGCATTTTCTAAATGTTGAGGTATTGTGGTATTACTTTGATATACTGTTTGGGACTGAGCTGAGAAAAGTTGTTAGATTATAGGATTCTGTATATAAAATGTAATTATGATACAACCGGAACATTCTTTAATGTTTGCATATCAAAGAGAGAGGAGAGTAAACCTGCAAATTCAGTCACATTTAATAGTATCTAGAAATCTTTTTGTTTGGGGCAGAGTCGTTTCAGGTGAGGAAAAAACAAATTTTAATTGTGCCTGGAGGACGCTTTTAACTATGGCATAAGGGCTGTGAGATTTCAGCTTTAATGTTAAAAGTCTGAAATTCTGAAAAGTAAAGTCTAAAATATTCCCATTCCTACCTAAGTGTGTGGGAAGAGATTTCAATTCTATAATGGTTGTAGATGATCAAAGCTGTAAAATCTGCACAAGAAGATCACAGGTGTATAATCACAGGTGTATAACAGAGAGATGATCAGATTTATATAATGTGAAACATAATCATAATTATACAATCCAAATCAGAGATTATCACAGCTACAGAATGTGTGCAAGATATGTATATATGTATAACAAACCAAAAGATAATCATAACTGTATAACATAAGAGATGATCACAGCCATAGAATGTGTACAAGATATTAACTTATTTATAACACACTAAGAGATAATCACACCTGTACAACATACTAAGAGATAATCACACCTGTACAATATGCCAGGAGATAATCATATCTGTACAACATGCTAAGGGACAATAACATAAGAGATGATTGCAGCTGTAGGATGTGTACAGGATATTAACTTATTTATAGCATACTAAGTGATAACCAGACCTGTACAACATGCCAGGAGATAATCGTATCTGTACAACATGCTAAGGGACAATAACATAAGAGATGATCACAGCTGTAGAATGTGTACAAGATATTAACTTATTTATAACATACTAAGAGATAATCACACCTGTGCAAAATGCTAAGAGATAATCACACATGTACAACATGCCAGGGGGTCTATACTACAATGTCAAAACATTGTAATATCGAACACCAAATGAGCGACATGTATTCATCGAAACGCATTTAAGCGATTCGATGAATACTTTACAGGGCAAAGGTGCAGTCAGCCAACTACACGCTGTTGCTCTTTTATCCACTGTATTTTGATCTTGGAGTTGGTATATTTAGTTAGGGGGGTGTAGGGGGCAGAGCCCCCCACATTGGGGGGTGTGGGGTGAAGCCACCCACATAGTTATGTTTGTAAGTGTGTGTGTGTGTGTGTGTGTGTGTGTGTGTGTGTGTGTGTGTGTGTGTGTGTGTGTGTGTGTGTGTGCGTGTATGTGTTTGAGCAAACAAATTCTTTCCCAGGGAAAGAATTGAAAGAATTTGCTGTATTGACCATTCGTGCTTTAGTGTGATCGGTCTTTATGTGTCGACGAAGAGGCATTCGCTTAAACACCTCTTTGGTGTTATAATATAGACCCCAAGCCAGGAGATAATCATATCTGTACAACATGCTAAGGGACAATCACACCTATATAAAGTAAGAGATGATCACAGCTGTAGAATGTGTGCAAGATGATCATAGCTCAATAACATACAAAGAATTTACCACACCTGTAAAATGGGTGGGAAACTGATCACAATTTTATAATGTACTCCAACATTTATCAAATCTGTAGAATGTTCAGGAGAGGATAACAGCTATATAGCATGCAACAAGAAGGTCACTGCTGTGTAATGTGAAGGTGGTTGTAACTGCAAATGTAATAGGATACAGTTGAATAATATACTATAACATCACAGCTGTACAGTGTGTGGGAGATGATTCCAACAGTATAGTCTGTAAGGAGATTATAACTGCTGTATGTAATGTGTGTGCTGATCACATATGTATAACATACAAGGAGTTGATTACAGCTAGGTAATGCATGGGAGATTATTATAGATGTGTAAAATACATAGAGATTGTAATAGAGATTGCTGTATGATGTATTAAAATGATTGCTGCATACAAAGCCACAGGTAGAAGGATATTATCAGATAGGCTGTGAAGGTATTTATTGCCAGTAATTGGGTTGTTTTACAGTTTTCTCTCAACCTCTACATGTATTAAAGGTCTTTCTACTTCTTGAGTCAAAAATAGCTTCCCACTGCAATCGCTCGTCTTGATTTCACCAAGATTATTACGAACAAATGTATTTATTTACATCTGGCAAGTTCAAAGGTCCACTGAAAGAGCAACATTTGATTTTCAAATGTATCCTAAGGCTAACTATATAAAGGCATAGGACAATTACCAGTGAGTGATACTATAAAACACATTACACAAAATGACAAATAACACCATTTATAACTTAATGTGAAAAATAACATCCTAAAAAACAATTATTATTAGTTTGGCCATTTTAAACCTGTTCACTATAGAGACAGAGTGAAAATCAACAGACTCAGTAACCTAAGCTCAGTCAGAATCACTGATAAAAGAAAAATTACTTCCAAGCTTCTCCTTCTAACTCTGGTAGGAGAAAGCATCATCTGTTCTAAGAATAAACATTTATGTACACCTTCTTAGTTATTATTTCAGTGTTACAATCTTAAAGAGTAGTTGGGGTCAGTATAACCCCATCAATATTTGATCTGTAATTAATATGATCATCTGATGTCACTTTCCCTTGTTTTCCTATTTATCCTTCCACTCACTCTTCATTCCCCTTTTTCTCTCCCTCCCCGTCTTCACCTCTTTCCCACTTCTCATGTCTAACCCTCAAGTCTTCTTAGTCCCTTTCAAATCTCTATCCCTTTCTTTCTCTTTAACCATCTTTCCTCACTTACCTAGCTCGCTCCCTCGCTCCCTGAAACTCTCCCAGCTATCCTGCCACATTACCTCCTTTCCCTCTTCTCCCGCTCTTCTTTCCTTTCCCAATTCTCCCGCTCTTCTTTCCTTTCCCAATTCTCCCACTCTTCTTTCCTTTCCCAATTATCTCACTCTTCTTTCATTTCCCAATTCTCTCACTCTTCTTTCCTTTCCCAATTATCTCACTCTTCTTTCCTTTCCCAATTCCCCCACTCTTCTTTCCTTTCCCAATTCTCCTGCTCTTCTTTCCTTTCCCAATTCTCCCACTCTTCTTTCCTCTTTTCACTCTGTTCTTTTCCTTCTAATGTCTACTTCTTTTCTCTATAAATGTTCCCCATTTTATATCCTTCTATTTTTATACTGATTGGTCAATTTTTATATACATGAATATACTCTCAATGACAGAAAGTGGGAGGATAGATGGACAGACGGATAGACGAATAGAAACAGGGATGTCTATTACATTACCTTTTGCCTTCTTGTGCTGTTGATACACTGTTGAAATTTCTGATAAGGAATGTATCTGCTTGTAACTAATTTGCCTATACATACAATTTAAATTACTCATACAATACTTACAGTCTCAAACTGTTTTATATTTCCTAACCTTACAGAACAAGGTAACTCCTCAGTTAAGCATTGTACTTACATTCCCTAATTGTTTTGCATTCATTGACTTTACACAGCAATGCAACTCTTCATTTAAGTACTGTACGTAACATTCTTAGATTGTTTTACATTCATTTACCTTACACAGCCAGGTAACTCCAAAGTTAAGTACTGTGCTTACATTCTCCACTTATCTTACATTCATTTACCTTACAAAGCAAGGTAAATCCTCAGTTAAGTACTGAGGTTATATTCCCTCATTGTTTTACATTCACTGAGTTTACATGGCAATGTAACTCTTCAGTTAAGTACTGTACTTAACATTCTCAGATTGTTTTACATTCATTTACCTTACACAGCCAGGTAACTCCAAAGTTAAGTACTGTGCTTACATTCTCCACTTGTCTTACATTCACTGACCTTACACAGCAAGGTAAATCATCAGTTAAGTACTGCGCTTGCATTCTCTAATTATTTTACATTTATTGACTTTGTGCAGCAAGGTAACTGCTCAGTTAATTCCTTACTATTATTAATACCTTCACTAACATCACTGAATTGCTTTGCCTGTCTCAATTAATAATGTTATTCTAAGGAGCTTTCTCCCTCAGTCTTTACTGAAAATTACCTCCTTGGTCATGATCTCAGCTTACCAGGCTCGGAGACTGATGTGGGTTCAAGAAAACCACAATATTAATTGACTGAATTCACTTCCCCTTGGTTTATTTCCCTCCTTCTCTCTCTCACTATCCTGACTCTTCCTAACTCTAGCCCTTTCTCCTTCTCATCTCTATTTCTCATCATTGCACTGCCTCCAATTACCTCATCTCTCCCACTCTCACTTCCCCTCCTTGCTGTAAAACCCCCTCCCCCACATCTCCTCATCTACCAAGACCCCTCCATCTTCTACTTTAACTCAGCTGTTCTCTTCATTTTTCTCCCCATCTCTCCCTTTTATGCCTGCCTTTCTTCCCTTCTCTGTAGATGTCTTCCTCATATTACAACCTTTTATTATGTGGGGGTGGGTGTCCATCTGTCTGCCTGTTTGTATGGTTGAGTGGTTTTATCACTGAAACTGGAAGCTTTGCCTTATTTGATCATTTCTCATTTCATCATTCTGTGCGTGTGTGTGTGTGTGTGTGTGTGTGTGTGTGTGTGTGTGTGTGTGTGTGTGTGTGTGTGTGTGTGTGTGTGTGTGTGTTGTGTGTGTGTGTGTGTGTGTGTGTGTGTGTGTGTGTGTGTGTGTGTGTATGTATGTATATATATATATATATATATATATATATATATATATATATGGATTCACTTTATATGCACGAAATCCTGAAATATCGATTCAGAATCTCGAGCCCATAAAGTGGAAAAGGTAAAACATAGAACATCCAGAAGCGCAAAATTCAAAATCTACTACACAGACACACCACACACATACAGATGGGGTGAGTCGCACTTCAGAAATACAAGGCACTTTTAAAGAACTTAATTTGTCTGCAAAAAAGTTGCATTCAACTGTGTGGCATATAAAACTGTTAGAAGCTTAATTGGAAGCTGGAATCATACCATGAGGCCTGCGAGTGAATTTGGAACCTGGAATGGGTAAGGAAAATCTGTCTTTTATGAACAAATGGTGTGTGATACAAAATACAGCATCTAAACTCTTTATTGAACTGTTGGTTTCATACTATGAAGAGACACTTAGCGGCATTAAGAGCCAACTCGATTCCTGTTTGGAGTCAGTACAGTGTTTTTAACAACAAGATGAGTATAAGAGATTATTTGATCAGTATATTGAAGAAATGGGTGTTTTTGATTCAGAATTGAAAGCAAGAAAAGTGAAAAAGTTTAATAGAGACTTGAATGACTTTAAATCTGACAAGGCCTATATGTGGAAACAAACGAAAAGGGCCGTTAGATTCACAGAGACTGTTAATAGATCAGGCAGAAGTAAACGGAAGAGTAATAAATCTGTCTTGAAATCCACTCATAATTTGGGATACAGTACCAAGTCTAGTGCTTCAGAAATGTCTTCAAATGCATTGAGTACCGATACTGAAAATGATATGGGGGATATAATAGATGTTGATTCACCTAAATCTAAGAAAACAAAATCTAGAACTAGCCCTTTAGAAGGGGTGGTAAAAAGCACCATAAATGAAGGAGAGACACAGGTAGAGAGAACTTTCAGGAACTTGGATGACTGAATAGAACAAGAAGATGGACTTATAGTTAATTTAACTGACTACAATTTAACAAATGAAGAAAGAGCTGTTCTTAATAAAGGCTTAAACTATGTACCATCACATGTTTTGTCCCAATATGATGTTTGTATGGATATAAAGCATTTCTGTAGAACACTAAATTTGAAATATTTTTTTCATAACAAAAGTGAAATGTCTAATGTGGTACCTTATTTTAGGTTTAAAAAAAAGGTCTTTTGTACCACCATACCACTCTAGAGTTAAACTTTTTGAAGATAGTTTGTTACGTGAATTACACATTAATCAGAATGACATTTTCAAACATCATGGTGACAATTTAACCTTTAAAGAGAGGTCGGCATTAAAACACTTGAAAGAGAATAAAGACATAGTGATACTTAAAGTGGACAAGGGTGGGGCTGTAGTACTTTGGAAAACATCTGAATATATTAGTGAAGTTAACAAGCAGCTTAATGATGGCAGATTTTATTATAAACTGCCTTTGGATCCAACGGCTGACTTCAAACATAGAATAGATGAAATGTTAGTGGAATATAATAAAAAGGGTAGAAAATCTTAAACCACAAACATTCTATAGTTTAACAAAGATACACAAAAATCTGTTTCCCCCACCTGGGAGACCGATAGTGTCAGGAACTGGGTCTTTGACTGAACCTATCTCTATGTATTTAGAATTTCAGTTTAGGCCATTATTACAGTTAGTCAGTTCAATTCTGAAGGATACTAATGAGTTTCTGGAACTTGTGAATGACTTACCAAATAACACATGATTCATACATTTGTACTTTAGATGTGCAATCTTTATATACCAGTATTCCACATCATGGAGGTATTGAGGCCATTAAATATTGGCTATCAGAATATGGGCACTATTCAAAAGAACATGAGGATGTTTTGTTAAATTTAATGAAACTGGTACTGAATAACAATGTGTTTTATTTTGGTAAAGACTGCTACCTGCAAATAAAGGGCACAGCGATGGGCTCCACATTCACTCTGGTGTATGCTGACCTGTTTATGGAATATTTAGAATGCAATTTAATCTAAAATATTGACAATCCATTTAAGGGTGAATTGGTGATGTGGAGACGCTACCTGGATGACTGCTGGGCAGTCTGGTCTGGTTCCTTAGTAAATTGGAAATCATTTGTAGAATACCTTAACTTCAATGTGTTTGACATTAATTTTGTGGATAGAATAGAAATGACATATATTGATTTTTTAGATGTGCATATTGAAAAAGCTGAAGATGGCACTATTAATACAGGATTATATAGGAAGCCGTTTACTAGAAATTCTATTCTAAAAGCAGATAGTTGTCACCCGAGACATACTACTATAAATATACCCAAGTCCCAGTTTAAAAGATTACGACGTATGTGTAATGGAGAAGATGATTATCAGACTGAGGTTGACAATATGGGTAAAAGATTTATAGAACGGAGATACAATAGTCAGCATATTAAAAAGGAAGAAGAGGTAGCACTTACATTAAAAAGGGAATTAATACAAAAGGATGCCCAGAGTGAAGAACATGTGACTGAACCATCAAAACCTAGACTGATTACCACTTATGGAACCAGTTCATATAAGATACGCAATATTGTCGATAAATATTGGTATATTCTAAAAACAGATGAGTTTTTTGATGAATGTTTGGATGAACACTGTCTTTATGGATTTAAATGGGGTAAAAACATTGGGGAATTTTTGTCTTGGTTTAAAAAGATAAATACTGGTAATAAATATGCGATGAATACAGTTAGAGGAAGTAACCCTTGTGGTAATTGTACATATTGTAAGGTTATTTTGTCATCCAAGTCATTTACATTTACTAATACTTCAAAGGTTTTTGAGATCAGAAAATTGATTACATGCCACAGTGAATGGATAATTTACATGGCTATATGCCAATGCGGTGCCTTCTATGTGGGACAGACATCACGGTCATTTAAAAGCAGGGTAGCAGTACATTTAAGTGACATAAACCCCTGGATTTACGAAGCCCTTTATAGCATGCAGGATTAGTTTAAGAGCTATTTTCAGCAATATGGCCGACATGCGATCCAGGAATGAGCTCCCGGGACGTGCACGTGAGCTCTTAGGCTAATCCTGCACAGACTGAGCTCCTGTATGCAAATTACCCTCATTTTCAGGTGAAAACCATGCAAATGAGGGTAATATGTGATCCAGGAAGCTGGCAGCTGTCCGTGCAGGATGAATGCAGTGTGCAGAAATGTACTCAGTTAGTAATCGAGTACAGTTCTGCAGTCTACAAAACTGAGCTATGACAGCTCCAAATAAAGACTGCATATCATTGAGGAAGCATGCCAATGTCCAATAGAAGGCCATTGGCATTGCAAACTGTAAAAGAAAAAAATAAACAACTTTTAATTTTCTTTTCGACAAGCTTGCGTGGTTAAGCATAGGGCAGCGACGTGCAAACGGGATCGGCGGGGAATAATAAAATAAACCTAAAATAAGCATGCTAACTAAAATCAGTATTCTGCCATGCAAGTCAATGGCAGGCAGAAGACAACCTGGCCAGTGAGTAATGGTTGCTAAGGGGGGGAGGCTCAGTGTGGGACATGTAACTATGCATTAGTAGGCAATCCTATGCAAATGAGGGAAAGGTTAGTGAATCCCAGATTTTCCCAGGGTGTGAGGCAGGTCCCAAGAGTGTAAGAGTATAAATAGCTGGGTGCAAGACTTGGATATAGGTGACATCATGGGGGGGGGTGTCAGGCATACTGTAAGTGGATTGAAGACCTGTGGCTCGGGATTGCTCCTAGCTTAGCACAGCTAAGCTTAGGGGTGTGTCTAAACCTGCCTAGCACTCTTTACAAAGTGTAAGCGGGTGTGCGTGCTGCACACCAGGTTTTACAGGAAGAAAAAGGAAGTTAAACCAGGAAAAAGCAGTTCTGTGCACATTTGAGCACTCTGTTAGTGCGGCGTGCACACGGGCCTAAACATGGAGGCAATGGGAAGGGAAAACAGCAGTAGGAAGGTAATCAAGGAGAACTAGCTGGGCTGCCAGGTGAAATGTATGAGAATCAGCTAATCACACAGGAAACAGACCAGCCCAGCTCAGAACACCACTATAAACCAAGCAAACACCTACCCCCCTGGTTTTTCCACACTCTACACCACCGGTGTATACAAGCGGAGAAATTTTAAAACCAAACCTACAAAATGAGAAGGGCTGCAGCAGGCAACATAGAACAACATGTGCAAGAGGCTGAGGGTGGTGAGGATGTCAATGCTGCCGAACAACCCACAGTGAGGAGACAGAGAAGAGTGTACAGACCCAGGGTAACCTACTAGGGGCTACATGAGCTGGAGATAGTGGAGCGCTATAGGGTAGACAGAGACATCCTACAGCAAATTGTTGAGCTGTGCAGGCCACAACTGACACACCACACTGGCCGAGGGGAACCCATCTTAGTGGATACCAAGGTATGTGTATGCCTAGGTATACTAGCCACAGGTACCTCCCAAACTACAACTGGGGATAACATGGGCATCTCACAGGCATCAGCATCCAGAGTATTTCACCAGTTCCTGAATGCCATGTCAGCACATGCCAGTGAGCACGTATATTTCCTCAACACAAGTGAAGTATTGACCCGCAATATGCATCTCTTCCACCAAATAGCTAACTACCCTGGGGTAGTGGATGCTATAGACTACATGCACTTATGCATCAAAGCACCACCCGGTGAGCAGGGTAGGGCGTACATCAACCTAAAGGGGCATCCCCTCCATCAACTGCCAGGTCATATGTGATGCCCAGGGCATTATACTGAATGTGTGTGCTGGCTGCCCTGGAAGCTATGACGATTCACACATATGGCAACTGATGCAACTGTACCACAGATTTGCCAATGTGGACATCCCCTACGGTCACCTAGTGGAGGATGCTGGGTACCCACTGGAGCCGTGGCTAATGACACCCATCAGAAATGCACACACACTTGAACAACAATGCCATAATGATGCACACGCACAGGTCAGACATATAATAGAGCATGTGTTTGGAATGCTCAGGTCACGGTTCCGGTGTCTGGACACATCCTGTGGAGCCATGCAGTATTCACCAGCTACATGTACCCAAATAGTAATGGTATGTGCTATGCTACACAATATGATCCTGTGGAAACAGCTGCAGCAGGAACAGCATGGGGCAGGGCCACACAGCCCCCCACCAATGCCAAGGCCTGTACAGGTACAGAGTGACTTGGAGGAGGAACAACCTGAGTCTGCCCCAGTAGGCAGAAGGGGGTGTGTCCAGTATGCCCTGGCCTTGGCAAAGAGGCAGAGCATAGCATATGCACTGACACAGTAGGGCCCCAGGGAATGACACCTCTCTCTGACTCGTACAGACAGTAAAAGGGATGGCAAACATGACACTACCTGTGCTCAACCATATATAGGGAGTGTACTATGTGCATCCGACATAGGCAGCCCACCAGCACCATCCTCAAGTCCGGCACACCCTCAAGGTAAGTCAATCAACCTACCAATTGCCAAATGGAGTAGAATGTGTTTTTACCTGTAGCTATGGCATGGATGTGAACATGCAAGGGAATTGGGTGGCTGGATGTCAAAGCAGCAGAGAGTAGACACCCATAGTAGCAGCATGAGATCTGTAACACATACTGGAGTCACCATAGACGCCAGTACTACACAGGGTGACAAACTCCACTGTAGGAAATGGCCTGAGTGACATGGGTGTCCATAAGAGCCACACATACCAGTCAGGAAGGATCACATACCCAACAACAGTCTCAGCCAGAAGGACAGGTGAAGACAAACACAAACAAATGCTGTACTACGGCCTCCGAATGTGCCCTGTGGTTAACTCCTCCCCCAGGCCTACACAGACAGACCACAGCAGGCCAGGCAGTCGGATGTAAATTGTGAAGGCTAGGAAGTCAGACATTAATATGTAGGTAAACAAAGCTAGGATCTGTACTACACTGGTAAGCCTTAGCCAGCAGGATGGGTAAGACTACAGACTGAAATAGAGTACCTGACATACCAGTACAGTCCTAGCAAATGTGCACAAGTGTCAGGTGCGCCCCCCCCCCCATCCAACATACACATAGAGTAACAGTCAGGTGTGCCCCTCCCCACTCCTGTGTAGAACAGTAGAAACAGTCAGATGCCCCCCGCTATGCAGAAATGTAGCAACAGTCAATGGCAAATGACCGATGGATACCCTGCAGACACAGCATGCTACCTGTCCGTGTACAACAAAAGGTCAGCACTGCAGTACAAACAACCTGGACGTGATCCACACATGCAACACAGATGGCCATACTGGGCATGCTCACACACTTAGAGGAATGAAGGCAATGTCAGTCAACAACATACTGAGAGGTCATACTGGGCATGCTCACACACTTAAACACATGAAGGCCACGTCTGCAAACACTAATGGACCAGACATATCTGGAAGTTGCAGTTCTCAGTGCGAACACGTCAGTATGCACCAGTCCTGCCTTGCACACACAGTGGATAAGAATACAGACAAATATATAAGGACAACACACTATAATAGACCACAGGTACACGGGCATAGATGTGTGGAAGAGGGTGACCGTGACAAGGTGCCATGTGGGCCTGTCCCAACTGGCACACAGCCAAAGGGCTTCCAACACATAATGTGCAGATGTAACCCACTGTGGATACTAGCCACCAGTACCTGTCAACATGACAGACTATGTGGTGTATGTGCCAGCTGTGCAACAAGACTGTACAAGGAAGCAGCCATATAGTAGCTGTATACACACACCTGTGACATATGACCCCATGTGTGCCCGCATGTGGCATGTCAACCTCAACATGAATGGGATATGGCCCATGCACACACTGCCCTTCACATAGCAGTAGTATGACCAGCCTACTGAGGTCACCCAATGTGAATTACACCTCTGAGAGAGCTATAGCTCAGTAATATAACTGCGTACTGCTGTAGTGACAGAGTAGTTAGGTAGTAGTACTCCCCAGACCTGTCAATTGTGTGAGTGTGTATTTGTGTGTGTGTGCCTGTCTGCCTCTGACTGGTTAGAGAGCAATGCCTTTTTAGGCTACTCACACTCCATACAATACAAATACTCCACTTTGCCAAAGCTGCTGATGTCACTCACCTAGAAGTACACCTCTGAAAATGTGATAGCCCAGTAATCGCCGTAGCGTGTCCTGTAACTGCATACTGCTGTAGTGTGATAAACTAGTTAGGGAGGTGTTCGAACCCCAGCCCTGGCAACTGTGTGAGTCTGTGTGTGTGTCTGACTGGGTAGAAAGCAGTGCTGTTTAGGCTACTTGCACTCCATACAATACAAATACTCTACTTTGCCAAGGCTGCTGATGTCACTCACCTAGAAGTACACCTCTGGGAAGGTGATAGCCCAGTAATCGCCATAGCGTGTTCTGTAACTGCATACTACTGTACTGTGATTTAGAACTGTGGTATTGTTCCATCTCCATCTAAGCCAGTTCTGGATGTGATGTGTGTGTCTCAGTGTCTGTGTATGGAGCAATACATTATAGACTACTCACTTGCAGTACATTACAAATGCCCTACTTTGGTAGTCCTGCTGATGTCATTAATTGTGAAATACACCTTTGGGGAAGATGTACTTCAGTAATGTCTGTGGCGCGTAATATAACTGCGTAGTGCTGTAGTGTAGTAAACTAGTTAGGTAAGGGTTCTACTCGCAGACATGACAGGTGTGTGTGTGTGTGTGTGTGTGTGTGTGTGTGTGTGTGTGTGTGTGTGTGTGTGTGTGTGTGTGTGTGTGTGTGTGTGTGTGTGTGTGTAACTCGTATCCTGTGTAGAGGTGAGTGTGAGTCTATGATACCTGTGGGCAATGTGGAGGGGTTTTGCTAATTTCATTTATGGTGGCCCTACTATATATCACAATGTCAACCATACAGGGATAACAGATATAAATGGCTGAGAGGCTGGGGTGCAAAGCCATACCCATACATGTGACATCAAGGCCTGCCAATCACAGTTAGCAACCCCACTGTGCCTTCACATGTGACTCACAATGGACAGACCATGCCTGACAACATGGCCTGTATGGACAGATGATACTGACATCAGGAAATGCTGTTAGCATGCTATCAATGAAGGTGCAGGGTAAATCTGCTGACCAGTACCACTCCCTGCCACACATGGGCAGGACTAGCATGTCTGATGATAAGCTGTGGTCACAGCATGGGCCAGACACCCCAGGTACAGTTCCACATGTCACTGTACATGTATGTAGGAGGTGTGCACATCCTAGACACCATCCAAGTCATGGACTAAGGAACACATACATGGTAAGTGATGCACAGCATTGGCCACACACAATAGTCACCGAAGTGACTGGAAGACAGATGCAATACCCACCTGTGCGGGCAAATGCAGAAGCTACAGGCCTATGCCACAATGCAGACTATTGTCATGTGGGCTGATGCCAAGGTATACCCATCGCCTACCCTTGTATAGCCTGCTGGCACTGTTGGCCATCACACACCCGTGCAGACATGCACCCATGCATGTCAGAACTGGACCCTGTGTGTTTGTGTGTGTGTTGTATGGTGCGTATGTCCACATCCACATGCAATACTCCCCCCAGAGCACAGTGAAGCATGCTGACTTATGCCTGACACCCCCTCATACTCACTGCCCATACGACCTCTGTGTCACCCATGTGGTGCATGTGTTCCCTGCACATTGATGTGTTGTGGCAATCCCACTAGTGATGGGTTGCACTCCTGGCCCTGCCAAGTGTGTTAATGTGTGTGCATCCCTGTGTGAGTGTGCCTGTGCTGACACTGGCATCTGTTCATGCAGACAGGCACGTGTATGTCACCTACTGTATATCTACCATATCCCTGTTGCAGATGTCACTCACCATCAGATATATGTTCTGAGTGCTCCCCACCAGATAACCCATGATACGCATCCAATAACAGCATCAAACTGTGATAGCCCTACATAGCTGTCGAGTGTTTGATACCCTGTGCTGGTAGGTGTGTGACACAAACATGCATCAGTTTTACCCTCCCACCCCTCCCTGACATGTATTCGCCTCTGTCTGCCTCCCCCACTCCCTCTCTGGTGGATGTGGAGGGCCACACCTGCATTACTTAGGCAGCAGCATGTGTATTTAATGTGATGCTCATGATCAGCTGATGGCCTCTGCACGAATTGCAGCCCTTCCCTAGCCAATTGCTTGTGGAACTGGTGTGGTAACATTCCCATAGCCAATTGCATGGAAATGCACTCCAATACCTGGGAACATCCTGGTGGTGTTGGCCCTTGTCTGTCACTGTGAGCAGGAGCTAGAACTATCGTTTGGCAAACAGCATTTCAGATGGGTTGGGGATTTACCTGTAACAAATACAATGTGGGAAGAGGGCAACAAACAGGAAGGGGATGTGCCTGACCTGACTACGAACTGTAAGTGCTGCTATACTGCATATGGAGTAATGTTGGATTAACAGTGTTTGTCTGGATATGCCTGTCATTCATGTCGCAATACTTGCCATGTCAGTTCCATGTATATCAGTAATCCCCATCTGCAGGCTCATCTGCAGACTGGGCAGTGTTGTGCCTTTGGTGTCATGTATTAGCCACGATGCATCTATCTGTGGAATGCAGAAGGTAGTGTGAGGATTTCAGTCTGTTGATGGTGAAGGCCATGACAGTTACTGACTACATATCTCTCAATGGACATATGTTGCAACAAACCCCGTTACAATGGTAGATTAATGAGGGTATCACAGCAACATGTCTATACTGGCCCTGTGTATGTGCTGTCAGCCACACCTCTGTCAACCTTTGTACATATGTCGTGCATGAAGTGGTGCATATGTGCTGTACACCGTAAATAGTGTCATCATACCTGATAACACGCCAATGATATATCAGAGTGCTACACATGTCATGTACAGTAGGGGTTACACTTAATGCCATACCCTGGAAATTCTGTGGATGTTTGTACAGTACTGAGGTCTGTGTAGTGATGGTGAATGTCGGCAGTGTGTGTATTGTTAATATGTACTATGGCCTGTGTACAGACTGTGGTAGATGTTATTGTTCTAGCTCTCCTTCTATCTGTTGTTACATGCTGCCCCACTGTATGGTACCATTTTATCTTACATGTATGTAGGGCCATACACATACATGTCCCATACCACAGACAGCCATCAGACCAGACTGTGTAGCAGCCCAGTATATGTAGGGTCATTCTGTGAGTGGCACATATGAGGATGGTGTATTACAGATAGTCCATATACTGTACTATTATGTTAGCGTACCATATGTGGCTGTGGCTGTGTTCACATTGGTTGTGGTTATGCACTGTCACACAGGTGTATCCTACCCTGTGTTGTGACATGGCTGCCGAGCCTGCTATATATGCAGGTACTGTACCATGATAACTTTAGGATGTCTGTCAGTAGCCAATGGCACACATGTTATGAGCAGATGTCACCTTCCACACACACCGTGTCTGTGAGAACAATCCCAATGACAGTAGCAAATGTCGATTAATATACCAGCTATACATACCAGACAACCCCTTGCACTACTACATTTGGATTATAGTGGCTGGGGTAGGGCTAAACTCCATGTCCAGGACATATGGCGGGACGATATGGACATGTACTTATCCAGATAGCCATATATATATATATATATATATATATATATATATATATATATATATATATATATATATCTGAGTACACATGTTTAGTACTTCCAATTACCACTGTCATGGCAACCATCTACTATGACTCCCTACATCATGTGGGCATATTCTCTGTACATTCCCTGTGTGATGGACATCCTTCCTGTGTGTGGGCATCAATGTTACAGACAGCAGGTAGCAATACCTCTTACAGGAGAACCTGCACACTCAGGGCAGCCACATATATGTAGGAGGATTGGGACATACAGACAGACTGTGAGTAGAGTGGTGTAATGCTTTGCATAGTACTGGTGTTACAGGGTGTGTGTATGTGTGTGTATATACATACTAGTTTACCTTGGACTGCAGTCTATCTGCATAGCTCACTACTGTGGGCTTATCCTCTAGCTGGATATAGGTGCGCCTATCATGTGTTGTCTGTCCACCACACAGGTCCTGTGTCAGATATTACACTGGTAGTGTGTGTGTTGCATGCTAGCAGTACATGGCTATATCCATTTGTGTACCTGATGTCATATTCCTGCATAAGGGTATGTTGCAACACATCCTGTAACACCAGCATGTTCCAGGGTGTGTAACTGCAATACTGCGGGTTTGGTCCTGCATTCCTGTCTTTATCTTCCTCATATATGGCAGCCTTTGTCAAGCTGTGATACGGGTAAGGGTTGTTAGGAAATGGCCTAACATTAACTACCGCTAGCATTCCTACTATCATCCCAGTCATTGCTTGGACACCCACAACATTTGTTGGCCAGGGAACCATACATTTGACAGATACACTGACAATACCACAAGTAATGAATGTCCCCCTAGGGCTTGAATACAGGGTGTAACTGGAGGCTGTTGAACTACATCTGATATTGTTGACTGTTACGTATCGTGCAGGCAAATCCATTGTCAACTGTTGTACGAATTGAAGGGCTTAGCCTGGACACCATAGTATGTTATATATCCGCACTGTCTGCATCTACTGTTTTGTGTGGGCCTTGTATCCATCACTGGTTAGATACATCAACATCCATGTTCTGTCAGTAATGGCATACATTATTGTATGGTACACAAATAAAGGTTGTCTGTGTATACATACCTGTGTGTCATGTCATGTCTTTTGAATTGTGAGTAGGTATATGTGCAATGTAAGTATCCCCTTTGTGGGTCTGGTTGACACACCACACATGTCACAGGTACCGGTTACAGGGCTTGTGGCTGGGGATATACATTGCACCCAGTACGCCACACTACTGCTACACATGTATGGCTACTAATACCCTTTGTCTGTGTATATGTGTATGTACCTATATATATATATATATATATATATATATATATATATATATATCTGCGCATGATTGCCAATGTATGGATGTGTGTGCATATCTGTACCATTGTAATGTGTAGCCCTTCAACATAGTAGATTCCCTGTGGTACACTGGCGTATCTGCATGATATGTTACAGATATTGGCCTGACATGTACAGGTGACATGGATAACTGTTGGAGAATTGCAGCTGTGTTGTGGTGGGTCCTGCGTCAAGTACTGCATGTGCTGGATATTGGATTGCACAGCATATCCATTAGGGCTGGGGGGGTTACACAGCAGTAATTACCAGGTGTCCCACATTTGTGCCCCCACCCCCATTAACTGTGCTCATGGTCTGTTATGTAGTACGGAGTGGGCCAGGAGTCTGTTCCCATGTGGAAATCATATACACATGTCTATCTGTATATACATACATATATATATATATATATATATATATATATATATATATATATATATATATATATATATCTCCATAAGTATATATGTTACACCCCCATATATAGAGGGATAGACCTGGACATTGATATAGCTCTAGTTATGTATATGTATCCATATATATATATATATATGTATATAGATATATACACTGAACATATGAATCTATCTATGTACAATTGCTGTTATATGGTTATTTGTGAGTCATACATACACATATATATATATACCTATAGCTGTCTATCTCTCTACATTTACAGATGTATATCTGTCTATATGTCCATGCATGTTCAGCCTATATGTGTGGCCTGTACCTCATTCACTTGGCAATTGACATGGATGACCTTAGGACTGAGGTCAGTCATTCGTGCCACCACATACGTGTTTCAGACGTATCATCTCCAGCAATGTATGTGTTCTACCACATATAACTGTGTAACTTGCAACGTTTGAAGTGGATTAGAGCAGGATATGACAGATATCCCTATACGTACCCACATTATGTCACACTATGTCCGGGATTCATGCATTAAGAGGTTGTGTGGTGTGTTATTATTACATTCCCTGTGATGTTGACTGATTGTGCTGGATGATATGTATGTGGAATGAGTGGGTATGTACATCTGTCATGGTTTAATGGAAAATCACATAGTGTATGATGTGCAGCATCCCAGGTGTGGCCCTTCCACAGGCTGTATATTGTGTTCCAGGGCAGAACACCGGCTGTCGGATACAGAGTGAGTTAGGGACATTTGAGCAGTCGTACGCGGGTGTGTGCAGGTTTGCACAGAGCTAAGCAATACTAACCCCGGGGTGCATTTCCTTACACTCAGCTAGCATCTACTTAGCTCAATCTATGTAGGCAATGCTTACCCCTGCGCGAATACACGTACACACACTTACAACTGCTTATCCATGCGTACTACTGCTGTTATGTGCTTACACATGCTTACTAGTGCCTTAGTCATTATGACACTTCACATGTGCATTTAAGGCAGTACTCCTGTGCAAATATAAATGTTACTTAGTAGGTTATACAGCACAACAAAGTTAACATAAGGATATCACATGGAAAATAAGATGTGCTGCAGTAGGACTCGACCCGAGAATGCGTGCACGTTAGGCGGATGCTCTGGCCACTACACTATTGCTGTTTTGCTTCATTTGCATATGTCTACCATAATGACATACCCATGTTCCCTTCCCCCGGCCCCTGAGCTCCAAGTACACAGCATCCATCCATTCCCCGGTTGCTAGCCCTGCCATAGCACACCTCCACACATTTCCCTCTCTGCACGTCTCAGTACATGTCTGTGGGCTCTTCATCCATTTAGTCCACATTTGTACCAGTCTTCCCTTGATCCTCCTCTGATACTGGTGGTGACATCGATGTGACCCACAACTGTTGGTTCATCCTGCCAGGGACGGACCTGCTGTTGTGTCAAGAGTAGACCTAGCTGGTCTACAGTGTTTATCCCACTGGTAGCATCCTGCCAGGGTATTGTGTAGAAGCAGTTTGCTCACACACCTGGCCAGCCTCATCTCCCAGTTCCACAATCCAATGCCCCAAGTGTGACATACGGTGCGTGAAGCACACTCACACGCCCCCACGGTGTGCACCGTATATCATTATTCCCTTCGGTATTATGCAGGACTACTGTTCTCACAGTATGATTGGACAGGCACTGTTCTGTGCTGCACATAGACTCCTCATAACACTGTGGGTGAGCACTGGACACGTGTTCTGGTATTAATCTACACACTTATATACATTTCCTATACTGCTGGATGCCTGTGCTGGATGATGTGTTTGTGATCACAGCAGCTGAATGTGTATCCGCCATGGCTTAGTGGAACTCATGCCTACTATAGTGTGCAGGGTCGGGGTTTGCAACCTGGCAGTGCAGATTATTTTGTTAATGGCCACAACAGCAGCTGTTGGCTACAGAGTGGCTAAGGCAGTGTAGAACATTTGCAGGCAGGTATGTGCTTATTTGCATGAAGCACAGCATTACTGATCTCTGGCTGTGGTGTCTTGCACTCAGTTAGCCTCTACATTGCTTCACCAGTGTGGCACTTACATACCAGTGGTCAAACAGGCTTACACCCACTTGCTCCCGCATACACACACGCAACATCATGCATTTTGTTCACATCTGTCAACCGGGACACTCGAACTGTATGCTTGTCCATTGTCAGCGGTGGCCTGGGGTGTAGAGCTCCACATTGACCCCAGCTACATATCCCAATTAATACTGGGGTGTTCACATTCATAGAGGGTAACAGACATAACATAGCTACGTCCCCCATTAATCATTCTTAGTTTACGTTAAACTGTCGGTATTATCCATGCTTAGGTCAGGTTTACATGTCAGGTATGACTGTTGGCAATGGGCAGTTTAAGGTGAGGTTGGATTCCTGTTTCACAGGTCTGGATAGGTTACATGCAGGTATTTGGGGTAGGTGTAGTTATTCCATACCTGTGTGGTACAGTAGAGGCAAACAGCTAAGGAGTAGGTAGGTAGGTAGTGGGGGTGACATTGTAACTGTTTAATAGCCCATAGGTATAATTGGATGGGAGCAATAGGGAAGGTATGTCAGATGTTGGGATCTGTATGCGAGGCAAGACAAGAAGTGTCAGTATCACTAGTTGATGTAGTGGTATAGAGTGTGAGGTGGGGAAGAGGGTTTCGCAAGGTGGTGAGCCTGTGCTGCTCCAGATATGTTTGTGGTGTTCCTTCATGTGTTAGTTATATGTGTCCTGTGGGACAGCTGTGATACTACATGTGGGTTGGGGTTCCAGATACTGACAATATAGTGGGGGAAGAGGGTGTCACCTACGTGCACCTGTAGACATTAACAGAAATGGAACAGGGGCTGACA